>NC_056739.1:851322704-851542704 GCF_019279795.1 Protopterus annectens | reverse complement strand
TTATTTATTTTAATCACCTCCGAGTACATACAGTTTATTTTTTCCTCTACGTTAACTGGAAGCCATCTTTTCAACCAAATCTGTAGCTTGTACTGCTTTTTGTTGAACATCTGCAGAATCCTTCCCGGACAGTGTTTTCTCTTCACCTCTTTTGGTTGATTTTCTTCTAGGCTTTCCAAGTATCTTCTTTGCTAGCATCCAGGCAGTGTGCTTACTAGCCAGTAACTGGATCCCCCCAAAACAAAATAGAATAAAGTTTAAATGGTACTCCTTGTTCTCAAGTTTCTCTTTTTATAGTTGGAGAGCTGAAGTTAAATTCTTGATCAGTGTGACATCTTGTTGTTATATCTGAGAAACTTAGTAATTTTAGCCTTCTCCGAGGATACAAAATATACGAAATAAATTAAAAACACAGATAATGATCAATTACATCCCGACATATGAGTTTTATGGGGTCATCCAAAACTTGAATTTCTTGGCGTATGGACAGAAAGACGTGAGGCAGATATTGGAATATATGTGGTGGAAGGTGGCAAATAAGTGCCATACTTATTTGAACAGGTGGAAAATTTTACAGCTGAATCAGTATCAAAAGATCCCTGCAGTGAAGATGTTCATTGTCCCTCTTATCCTGTGTGTGGATCAGGCTTATTGTACCAATAGAAAATGTTGGAAAACTGTGGAAAAGAAGCTGAAATCCTCTTGCTGTGGGGGACAAGTGTCAGTTGGAAGACGTTCCCATTACCTGTAGGTAAAGGAGGGTTAGACATGCCAGACTTGGAACTCTCCTTTAAGGAATTTCAGCTGAGGGGAGTTTATTTGTTGCTAATATAAGCATGTGAAGCAAAATGGTGAATGTTTTATTGTCCAGGTGTTGAACAAATTGCAGGTATTGCCGAATGGGGTGTAGGAAATGCTGAAAAGTCCTCCACTGACATATCAGAGTGGAGTGCACTTCCTGTGGTGGCCAAAAATATTTTTGATTACATGAGAAATTAGTACCCTAACTGAGATTGCTAATACCAATAGAACATGTTATTCTGCTCACAGAACGGGAGGTACAAAGTGCACCCTTTATGTGGATAAAGAATAGAGAACCTCGACTTTTGGAGTAGTTAAAAAAAAAAAAAAAGAAGAGGGAATCATGACATGGGAGAAAGTTCAGCATAATTTTGGGTTATCAGAGGAGGGACTAAAACTACATCAGGATTACAAAGGAGTATAAAGACATTTGAAAGGACCACACAGCAAGTCTGAATGTTTGAGTTAGTAAAACTGTTCTGGGATGCTAGATTAGACAGGGCAAATGAAAGAAGGCTGATAAGTAGGACATGTAAAGCACTTCAGGAAGCTTTCAATAAGTCAGATCTCAAGGATAGAGTGAAACGGGGGGGCCTTAACTATTGAATTTAAGGAAAATAATTGGTCTAGGATAGTCACTGTACTGAAGTATGACACCAGGTTCAGAACATTTAAAATATTTGCATGGAAATCTTGCACAGATACTTCTACATGCCAGAGAGGATTAATGGCATTTTCTCAAATGGTGAGTACTACTTGG
Source organism: Protopterus annectens (assembly GCF_019279795.1). Lineage (NCBI taxonomy): Eukaryota > Metazoa > Chordata > Ceratodontiformes > Protopteridae > Protopterus > Protopterus annectens. The sequence goes on along the minus strand of NC_056739.1, from coordinate 851,541,143 downwards.
AGGTGCAAGGAGAGGTACCTGGGCACATATTTTCCGGTAATGTGAGACATTGTAGACATTTAAACTGAAATTGATGGGCGTTATGAAACAATTGTTGATGCAAAATATTGCCTTTGCCAAAGAAATGGTGCTGTTGGAATGAGTAGCATAGTTTGAACTAAATGTGCGAAATTATTACTTACATTGATAATGATAGCGGCCAAAAAGTGCATCACAAAACTCTGGAAGACAGCATTAGTTCCACAAGAAAGCCAACTTATAAAAATTATGGAGGAAATTAGATTAATGGAAACGAATGCGAAAACTGATAAGATGTTGAAAGGCATAGCTCAAAAAAGGGCTGTCAGGGTTGCAGTGTTAGACAATATTCAGGAAGTGGGACAAGGGCAGGGTAGTAAACAAAAATGAGAAAGGTCAGGGCAGAATAAAAGTCACTGAGGAAAGCTGATAGGGTTTGTATAGTTTCTAACTTGTTTAATGTTAATGTCTTCCTTTAGTTAGTGTAAAGTTTACTATTTTGAGATTACTCTAATACTGATAGTGATATGAAACGAATATAACAAGATTGGTATAAAGTACAAGTGTTTTACTGTCCATACTACGGTTATAGATAAGCATAAATGAAATTGTTACCTCAGAAAGTAGACTATCCCGTATGTATAACAACACTAAAAGAGGGAGCAAGATCTCTATAAGGAATTTAGAACATAATTTTTTATATGAAAACTGGGCATTTTCTGAGGTATGTATAGCAGTGAAAGTTATTGTAGACATCCATCAAATATATTAAGCAATGCAGGAATAAATAAAGGATGTATATTTTTTAAACATTATTTACAGTTACATGGTCTTGAATTGTGTGCACGGTGGTTTGTTATGAAATTGTTGTTGCACATAGCCGTTTTATTTGGTGCATTTCCATAATGTATTTTTATTTGTTGCTGTTCTGTGTGTTTCAGTTCTGTTTTTGTTTTCATTCTTTGCCTTTCTACATTGTAGCAGAAACGAGCTCTTTACCATGGCTATGTAAGCCGTTCCTCCTAGAACCTATGAAAAAGTAGTACATTTTAGAAATATGTTGACAGCTTAAGTTACCATTTGTTATTGTGTTCTTAACATTTATTTCAGTAATTTTCATTGTTGCAGTGTAAAACAGAAATAAATCAAAAATGGAAGATTTATCCATTTTTTTTCCTTCTAAATCACTCCAGGAGCTTAATGTTCGTCAGCTTACAGTCTCAACAGATAAAGATAAATATGGAATCAGACTACGGGCAGAGCCGGACCACATGGTATTGGGAAAGCGCTTAAAGGGAGCCTTTAAATCTGTAATGGGAGCAATCAAGGAACTGACTAATGAACAGCTGGAAAACTTTCAGAGCACAGGTGAGCTAGAGTGTAAAGCTATTGCCTTAGGTTTGCATATTCTGTTTAGAGTTAAAAAATAAAGCAAAAACAAAAAATATGCCTTTTGTATTGACAGTCCTCTTCTGTGTTTTATGTATTTGATCAGCAGGATGATACACTGGTTAGTGCTGGTAACTCGGGTCTAGGTTTTGGAGTTTGATCTTGACCCTTAGTTACCATCTTTGTGGAACTTGTATTTTCTCCTCTTGTCTCTCTGGGTTCATGCAGAGTACTTTTCTAGTTTCCTTCCACATACAAATGTAGAGCTTAGGTTGATTGGCTACTCTTAAGTTGTTCATAAGTAAGTGCTAGACTAGCTGCCATTTTAATCATATCCAATTTCCTTTCAAAGGTAAGAATCAAACCCAGTACTTTGTGTCTGTGAGGTAAACACCTTTACTATTATACCATCCCCCAGTCCTTATAATACTGTATAGGTCAATAGTAGGCTATCTGCCCTTGTGGGCCATATTAAACCTACTTTACAATCCAGCAGCTTACAGGTACGGCAGGTGCAATGGCAAAATGTAGATAAAAACAACAAAAGGAGCCAGCACCAGACCAGACACATTAGCAAATCCTTTATTTGAGAAATACACTCTTTCTCAAATAAAGGATTTACTAATTTGTCTGGTCTGGTGCTGGCTACTTTTGTTGTCCATATTAAACCTAGCTAGTTTACCTTCCAAAGGTGAGAATAAAACCCTATGCCTTGTCTGTGAGGTACGTATCTTGATTATTATCATCCCTCTTAGACATGTGACATGAAGCTGTGACTGATTTTTTGCCATGGGCTGACCTGCTAGCCTAAAGTGCATCTTGCCTTTGTCTGCTTTCAAGGCCCTCTTTGCTGTGTAACTATTGGACTCTTTAGCTCAGAAGAGTTTTTCTTTCAGTCCTTGTGAACATGAATAGTACTAGTCACTGCAGGCCATAAAGGTGCATTCAGTCCTGTGTTTTCTTTTCTGCCAGCCTTGTTTTGGAGTTTCAGCCTAATGTTTGATAGAAAACTTCTATATTAAATGCATAAGATACTAAAACAGTGCTAGTGTTTCTGCAGTCATGATATCTGTACCTAGGACCTTTCAGTATCAATGTCTTCAATGTTTGAAAAAGAAACACAGTGTGAACATTGCTGTCATTACCAGCAGTTCATCTCATCCATCTTTGAATGTGGTGATTGAGGATGGTGTCTAGTGCAGGGATTAACTTGCAAGGTCCCTGTTACAATGCCAAGTCAATGCTGGCTCTGAAAATGAAGGCAGAAGTATTAGAGGCTAGACGTCTGACAAAACATTCTGCAAAAATCTACCAAAAAGAAGGTTTCACATTCTTCATGAGTTGCAAGCCCTCTGGCTAGTGAATTCTGTAGCTTGCACCTGTCACCAGCCAATAATGAAAGGATTTATTGTAGGTGCACTCCATGCATTCACCATGCAGTAGCTACATCTTGAGTTGTTAACACCCAGCTGCCTAGCATAGAGTGTCAGCAGCTTTTTCCCAGCATATTCATCTGACATGGGTGGGTTTTCCTCAAGGCCACAGTGAAAGTGCAGTGTTAGCACTCAGGATTGCAAGTTATTTTCTCCATGTCTTCCTGTAAGTTATGTTAAATATGCTGCTTGTGGGGTAAGTAGACTCTCTTTGGGCCCATAAAAACAGCCCATACATTAGGTGTGTGTGCAGTGTTTGTTGATTGGTGCAACTTCTTACTGGAACATATCTTTAGAGAATGCAAGTTGGCACTAGTGCCAGACCCTGTTCTGACCTTTTTTGTTGCAGCACCACCTTTTTCTGGTGTTCTTCTTAGTACCATCATCCCTGTTTCAAAACACCTAATGCTTGCCTGTTGTTAATTTGCTGCTCCAAGTACTGGTTAGGCCCAGATCAACTCCTACTGGATCGGGGAGGGGGGTAGAATAAGCTATTCCCTGTTCTAGGTCACCTCGGTTCTCCTTGCAGACCTTTCCCTCCAGCAGCCTGAAGAGAAACTTATAATTGGCAGGTGGTTTTGCCCTTCATGCTTGTACCAATAGGGCTATGACTTCTGTACTTTAGCAGTCACATTCCTGTCTCTTAGAATTGGTCATGAGACTTATTGCCAACAGCACAGGTGCTCTATGCATGCCTTGTGTAAAGTAGAGCAGCATCCTTAAGTTTACCAGAGCAGACTCCTGTCTGATTTCTACTGTACACAACAGGTTGAGATCCATTGTCCTATTGTACCACCTACTAAGGATTGTTAAAACTTTGGACATGATGAGCAGAAAGGTTTTCTCCTGTAAACCATGGGACTCTGGTTCAATGTTGTTTCATCCAAAAAACAAGCCTTCCTACTGCAGCAACACTTGGGGAAAATGTCAGATCTGTTTAAAACTGAGATCAGACAGGTTCTAAAAGAGATATTTGTCATGTTTTTACAGTGGTTCTTCATATGTCCTGTAGTAATGGTGACTGTACTGCCGCTATGGCTGTGACAGCAGGGTCAGGCAGGAGGTGGTACCACACAGTGCAGAACAAAGGAGTCCCCATATAGCCCTCAGATACTGATACAGCAGGTCACCAATGCCACATGTCCAGGAACACCTTCCACGTGCCCTGTGGCAGCAGGAATATCACCTTGTGGAGAGTTATAATCTGAAACTGGGTACTGCATGTGCTGATTGAATACCTAGGTCGGTCCAGAATGGAAAACCTAATATACCCCTTTCAGAACTGGGAAGAGGCAAGACTGGATCCCACACTGTTATGAATAAGGAGTGATTCTTCTGGAACTAAAACTAAGACTCTGTATCTACTGCCTTAATTTCAAAATTCATCTAAAAGACCATCTCAAGGACTTCTAGCTAAGCTGTTCCTCCTTTCCAGGATAACTGTAATACATACTAGCATATCCGTTACCACCACTTTCCCACATCTCTGTCAGCCCCCCAAAATATATGACATTAATAAACAGTGAAGACTTAATTGTAAATAAAATATATTTATAGTCTAAAATGCTTGTAACTGCTGCTGTACTCTGCTCTTACGCAAACACATCCACAAATAATGTCCATAATTAATTGTTGTGCCTATAAATTTATACCTTACTACCCTACCTTCTAAAGGATACATTATCCTAATGTAACCTGAATATCTTGTGTAACTCCCACTTTAATGCAGATATCTGTAATTTAGTTCATGTATTGCTATGTCGTTCACAATGCTGATGGCCTGCTTCCTCTTCACCAGGTCATGCACTAACTTTTAAAAAGGTTGGGAAGATGAAAACTTCCCCAGGAACAGGAAATCCAGGGAAAGGAAGTTTTGACTTCTCTCCCAAGGAAGGCAGTATAAGCCAAACCGTCCTGCACAAGCACACACTTCAGCCAACAAACCTAACCACAGAGTCAGCACAGTTCAATCTACAGTTGGTTAATGAATGCTTACCTTCGAAATTATCGACAGGGTCTTAACCCCTTCACCCTTGAGCCTAGACCTGGGGAGGGAGGAAAGCTATTGCAGCGGTTGCTTCACCTGGTTGGGGTGCCTTGGCAGGTACCATAAGTAGTTGAGGTCCTTGACCCCAGTTGGCAAGAGTAGTAGTTTTTTCTTGCCATCCCTATCCATAGCTTTAGAATTATAATTTGTGTCTGGTAATCAATTGTTTGGCCCCCAAGTCTTGTGCTAGAGCAAATAGAATCTTATAAGACTCAGCTTAGGGACGCCTGGTCAGGGGACTCCTATCACTCAGATGGAGATTGTAAAGGGTATCCATCTCCTTGGGTGAGGGGATTGCTATAGGACCAGAATCTGGGTGTTTCCAGGCTGCTGTATTTGTATCTTTTGTGATTTGTTCCAGAAGTAAGATGATCCAAGGCTGTTTCCACTGATACACATTCACATGTTTTTGGGAAAAATTTATTTGGACAAGGTGCCAGCCGTAGTACACCTTATTTGGCCTCAGACATTCTCCAGAAGAATCATCCATGGAGTAGCTGTAGGGTTGGGAAGACTCATCCTCATCTGTCTTGAGTTTGACATTCAGTTCCTCAGACTCCTCATATGTGCTTGAGTGAGAGGGAGTCCCTCAGCTCTCACCAGCTCTAGGAGTGAGCTCATGCTTGGCTTTGCAAGCTGTTGGGTGATAGTGATCTGGTGCCTATGAGAGTTTTGCAAAGGATGGTTCATGGACATGAGAGAGCTGTGTCTGCTTTGGTGCTGTCATTTAGCCATATTCCCTGAAGATGCCTTTTTAAACCAGAAATTCAGGGTGCCACCATTTTATTTCATTTTTTATTTTATTTTTTTATTTTACATTTGTTAACTGGGAAAGTCTGACTGGACAACAGGTCCTTTTTCAGCAGAGGCCCTGGGAGAAAAGCTCCACATACAATACTATTCAGAATATGTTATACACATTGATTAATATTAAAATACTGATTTAAACTGTTAAAGTGCAGTTTAAAATACACATAAATGACATTAATTACCTTTAGTCTTGAGTCAAGAATAACTCTTCAGGATTTGCAAAACATTTTCTTTTTATTTAAATCCACATACGTCAGTGCTGGGAGACTATCTACAAAATTTAAAATCAGTCTGACTAAGTCGCAAAAATACGCACACTTTATTTAATTTCTTATCAGTAACATGCATGTGGAATACTGACGTGGTCAAATAGGATTTCTGCAGACCCTTGTGCTTCTTGCTTAATGCTGCACTTAAACAATCATGTTTTTTGGTACCAATAATGTTTTAGAAAAGTACAAGGCCTCCTGGTTGTTAAGCAGTCTTGTTTTCTGACCTTGTGCATTTTAGTACCAGTACATTCTAACTCCCCAACATTTCTTGTAACTATCTATCCCAGCCTGGGAAGGTCAGAGCTTGCATATTATAGTGTGTTCCTTCTTGCTTTCAGAAACCAGTCTATGTAACATCCCTGAACTCTTTCCTTCAGCACTTTTTTTTTTTTTTTTTTTTTTTTTTTTACAATCAGTCATCTGTTAATACACTTGCAGCTTGATATTAGAATGCAGTTGTGAAACACTCAGAACTACAATAAGTAATTGCGATTTGCATAACTATACATCTATACTACATATTTTAACATGAACAAATATTAAATAATTCAAACATGTTTGTGAAGAAATTGTAAGTTAATATGCATTTTTTGAAAAATAAATCATGAGAGATACATTTTTCTCTAACAAAATATTGACAAATTCCTTGGCAGTAGACAAGTTGGTGAACATAGTTTGGTATTAATGCATATCTCAGTAGTCAGGTTGTAAAACATGACCCATATGAGCTTTAGCTAAGTATTACATTTTATATGCTGTAGTTTCAGTATAAAGACAGTTTACATAAGTTATGATGTATGCTCAGCTCATAGTGAATCAAAGTTTGAAAAGGAATTGGATGATCATCACAAAAGGGTTCTCCTCTAGAAAAAAAGGAGGTCATTGTTCCTCTCTACTCATCCCTCATCAGACCCATTATAGAGTACAATGCCCCATTTGGCATGTATCTCACAAGGCCACAGAAATACCTCACTAAGATTCCATGCGCAGACATCTCAGAAAACTCTAGCTCTACTCCGTCGCATATCGCCTACTCAGAGGCGATCTCTGCCTAACATACAAAGCTGTGTCAAACCCAGAGCTGTTGGACATGCTATACTTAAAGAAATCCCAGTCTCTCCGAAACACACGCTCCAGGGACCTAAACCTTGTCACCACAATAAACAGAACATGCTAGAGGGATAGATTCCTGTTCCAGAGACTTTCCATACTCTGGAACAAACTACCCATTCATGTCAAGCAAAGCTCCTCATTGGCCCTCTTTAAGGAAAAATCTTGACTACTGGATAGGAAATTGAAAATTCACCCCGGGGATCACTTCTGGGGCACTGCTCGACAGGGGCGCAGGAAAATAATTTTCTTGGGTGGTGTAAGCCAAAGAACATTTTTGGCTAGGCTTATATATGCCCCAGGGCCGATAGCCTAGTACCTACCTATGAACCTATGACCTGGTTAATAGGTTTTGAAGAAGTAGTCAAAGGAGGGGAGGGGAGGTGAGGTGTGACAGCATTAGCAGGACTGTTGAGGAAGTGAGCGGTGACAGGATTTGAAAGGTAGGTAGGTGATGGAAAGGAAAATTAGAGAGAGAAAAACAAGGGTTTTAAAAGTTATCTGGGGTTATCGCATTTACAGATACAAGAATTTAGCAGATGTGATTTTAAGGCTGATTTGAAGGAGGTACAGGAAGTTATGGTTATGATATTGGGGGGAAGTCTGTTCCATTGTTTGCAATTATATTGCTGTAGAGGGATTCACCTGCAGAGTTATTGGCTTTAGATACTTGTAGTAGAGGTTTGTAGTTGGTTCTAAGGACTGTAGTGTTGGTGCAAGGGTGTAGCATGTTTTGAAGGGGATGGTATTTTGACTGGGGAGTAAAGCATGTTATGGGCTAGTGTGAGTTGATTATATAGTAGGAGGTTGGGAAGTTCTAGCCAGGAAAGCTGTTTGAGAGGAATGCAGTGATGTATTCTAACAGGTGAATTAGTTGTGAATTTGGCTATTTTATTGTAGCAAGCTTGCAGCTTGGCTAGTTTTAATTTTCTAATGTTGGTGAGAATAGGGGAGGCATAGCGCAAGGATGAGATGAGTATGAGCTATAGTGGCCCTGGTGCTATCTGTGAGGAATTGCTTTTATCTATATAAGAGACCTAGCTTTTTGTGTACTTTTTTAATAGTTAGGGATATATGTATGTCGAATTTCATGTTTCTGTCTATTTCTACCAATAGCAGTTTGGTGTGGCTGACTGGAGAAATGACTGTACTGTTAGTGGAGGTGATGTTAAATGTTGGGTTACATGTTGTGTACTGTATGGATGGAAAGATAAGGAGTTTAGTTTTGTTGGGATTTAATATTAGTTATGAGTCTGTAAGCCAGTTTTCTACAGAGAGAAGGGAGGCTTGAGTTAGTTGTTGCAGTTCAAGGAGGGAGGAAGAGGCATATATAAGTGTAGAGTCATCTGCATATTGGATGACTGAGGCCTGTAGTGTGGCTGTATGAAGTTTGTTAGTAAATAAAGAAAACTGCAGGGGTCCCAGGATGGAACTTTGTGGGACTCCTAGAGAAACAGGTAGTAGAGGTAAGAGTTCAAGATGCCATCTAAACAGCCTGCTTTCTGTCAGTCAGTTAAGTAGCTTCTGAACCAGAAGATAGTGGAGTAGCTAAGATTTAGTTATGAAAGAGTGTTGATTAGTCTGTCATGATTGACCATGTCAAATGCTTTGGAGAGATCGAGAAAAATAGCTGAGACAAATTATCCGTTATTTCTAAGGGTGAATGATGTAAGGGCGGTAGTCGTGCTGTGGGAAGGTCTAAAACAGTGTTGGGTTGTGGTAAGTAGATTATTGGAGTTAAGGTGGGTCATAATTTGAGTATGGATGCATTTTTCCAGGATTTGGGAGATGGGAGATAAAGTAGCAACCAGGCGGTAATTGGTAAATTCTTTGGAATTGCCCCTTTATGTAGTGGAGTAATGTGTGAGATTTTCTAGAGTTGGGGGACTAGGTTTTCTTTAATAGAGCAGTTTATAAGTATTGCTACTGGATATGCAATTGCCTCAGTAGCTATTTTTAAGTATTCAGCAGGTAGTTTATCGGCAGAGAGGGATATTGGTTTTAGTTTACTAAGTAGTTTTCTGATTGTTGGTGTAGAAAGAGTTTGTAGTGTGAAAAGCTGTTCTGTAGTGTTATTAGGTAACTTACTCTTTGTGGACCAGTTTTGTGAGTTAGCCAGGGCTAGGATGGATACTGTAAAATATTTGTTGAATTGGGTTGCTATATTGGTGGGGGTGCTAGTTTTTACTGGGTTTAATACTTTGTTGATGGCTGTCCAAAATTTCTTAGGATTGTTTTGGTGTCTAATTTGTGTGTCATGATAATAGTTTATTTTGTCATGTTTGATCAATTGTTTTGTCAGATTTCTAAGTTCTAAGTATTTTTGTTTAGCAGCAGGGGTATTTATTTTATGCCAGTTTGACCAGGCTTTCTCCCCGTTTTTTAGTTGGGATTTAGTCTCCTTGGTTAACCATGGGGCATAGTTGGCTTTAATTCTGATGGTTCTGGGGGGAGTCATGATAGTTTAGAATTTCAAGGAAGGTGGAAATAGCCTCATCTAGGTTTAAGGTATGTAGGGGGGAACCAGTTGCATCTTTTCAGTGCTGTTATAAAGTTACTGGAGTTGAAGGTTTTTTGTTGCAAATTTCACGGTATAAGGTGGGTTTGGTTACATTTGTTCATTGGCTGGTTAGGATGGTTAGAGAGTGATTGTATAGGCTGTCTAATAAGCAGCCTGAATGGGTAATTTGGTTAGGTTTATTAGTTAGCATCCAGTCAAGGATTGAATGCTGTAGATTTTTTTGTCAGTTCTGGTTGTAGACTAGATTAATTGGGTAAAACCGTGAAGTTTAATAAAGTTAGTGGGATTATTGGATTTACAAGTTAGCCAGTCAGTATTAAAATCACCAGTTATCATAGTTTCTTGGGGGAGAGTGTTTGAGGCCGAATGTAGTAGATTTTCTAAGAAGTCTATGTTATCACCTGGCGGAATGTAGCAGCCAATTAAGTTGATTTTGTTTTGTTAATGTGTAGTTTGGAATATATAATTTCTTCTGTTCCTGATGCTGGTAATTGATAGATCCTAATTTTCTATGTTTAGGTGGTCTTTGAATAAGATAGCAATGCCACCACATTTTTTTGATATACAATCTTTATGTAGGAGGTTATAGCCTGGAGGAATTATTTCACTATTAGATGTGTCAGGTTTTAGCCAGGTTTCTGTGAGCAGAACTGTCTGGAGAGTACAATGGGATATTAGCATGTAGGTCTGGGATTTTATTTTTGATGCTTCTAATATTAATGTTTAGTATTAGGAGGTCATTGGCTTTATTGAGTAGTTGGGGAGATGTGTTTCCTGAATGTAGTGTAGTTGTGTGGATTGTGGGCTTGGGTGGGCCAGGGTTAGGGTTATGTCTCCACATAGTGCTAGATTAGAGGTAGTTTGTACTGTAAGATGAATTAGTCTAATGAACAAAATGTTTTATTTTTATGGATGGTTTATTGCTTTTTTGTATAATTAAAGGGTATATTGAGGATGTGTATTTTGAGAGCTGTTTGAAAGATAGAGAGTAGTATGTGTAGGTTTAAAGGCGAGTGTGTATTAGGATTAGTGTTGGTAGTGGCGTGATGAGGTAGTATTGTGGGTGTAGTGTGGGAGTAAGACGTAATGTGTGCAAATAGAGTAAGTGTTATAATGATGGTTGTGTGAGTAAGGTGCATGTTGAGGTAGCGGTTAGTGCGGATTTGAGGAGTCTGTAGCTATGTGAGATTTTCTGAGTGTTAGTAGTTATGTAAGTGATTACAAGTGGGTTTATTAATTGGGAAGGTAAGGTGGATGTGTGGGAGAAAAGCCTGTCATTGCTGGTAGGTATAGTATTACTTTTAGGTAGAAGGAGCAAAAGTGAAATATTTTTGGTGAGGAATAATAGTTAATTGGTAGAGGTTATGGATTGGAAAATTGGGTGTGAGTTATTTGATAATTGGGATGTAGTGGTTGTGGTTTTTAGCTGTAAATGTAATGGAAGTGAGGGTGGGTGGGAATGGGGGTAGGGTAGCAGAGTGAGCCTGAACATAGCTAGGGCGAATGGAGCGGGGCTACACCTGGCCACAGTGAGCTGTATCTACAAAAAAAAATTATGAGCACAGGACTGCAGCAGGTTTGTACCAGTATTGGGTATTAAACATTGCACCAATCTGCACATTGATGTAAAGTATGCTGCAATAATTAAATGGTTTGGAGGGGGATTAGAATGTCTGAGTGTGGGCTATGGGGGGTGGAGGGGGTATTTTTGTCTTAAGATAGCTGTTAGGCTGATTTCAAAAGGAGAGCCAAATCACACTGTATGGTAATCAGGTAGTAAAATTGAAGAATGTAAGTAAGTGGCTGCAAAGGGGAGGCTAGCAGAAAGGGTGTGCGTGCTCACCACTGTAGCACAGTGCTGTTTACTTAATTATTTGAAATTGAATGCATATATTTAGCTTAAAACAGTGATTAGTTGGATGGACGCTGGGCACTTTCTTTCAGTTTTCCTGTATTAAAAGGGTCTGCAGTTCTTTAGTCAGGCAGGGAGCGATGTCCTGTCCGAGTTAACTTAAAGAGAAAGGAGTGGGAGATATTCAGAGTAGTGTATATTGCAGAGATAGCGAAAGAGAGTAGCCTTGAAAATATACGCTTTTAGCCAGGTGTTACAGGAACTCTTGATACGGCTCAGCAGTAGCTAAAAAAAGTTAAAAGAACCGCATTGTGCAATATATATAATTGGCTTCAGTAATCAGTCTACTATCATATTTAACTACCAGTAGTTATATTGCTTTGCAGTGTATACTTGTTTATATTAGTAGCATCAAGCTGTATGCAAAAACAGACTGTGCATTTACTTCAAACAATTATCACTAACAGCAAGCTAACAGACTGAGTTTACTTCAAGCATTTCCTTACTAGCACATGCATAGCTGAATAAAGCAGTTAGTTCACAGCTATATCAATCAGAAAGCACGTGAGGTCTGTCAGCTAGGTCGACAAATGTATCAGAACACTTTGTCGTGCAATTTAACTTAGGCTGCAGTCAGTAATTAATCAATAAACATTAAACAGTGCTTTTATGTATAAGCAACAAAAACAGTATTTTGATTGATACAGTCACGTACACTTACAGGAGTTTCAGCAGTTAAGTAAAAAGTGGTGAGCGAATACTATGCTGTTTCTCTGAGGCTGATTCAGGGGAAAGTGTCTCTTTAAAAATGGTACCAACCAGAATATGCCAGCTATATCAGTTACGCAGGTTATATTAAAGGGGGCAGGGCAGATAATTAAGTTTCGCTCCACTGTCAGGAGTGTGATAGTCCTCATAGAATTGTGTGTCTGTGTACAGGGGGGTGGAGAAAAGCCCATTGATAATATTTACACATGGCCACATTGAGTTGTATCTACTAAAAAAATAAATCCACAGTGTGTTGTATCTACTAAAAAAAAACAATCTGTGAGCACAGGACTGCAGCAGGTTTGTACCAGTATGGATCTTAAACATTACAGCAACCTGTGCTTTAATTGAAAGTATGCTACAATAATTAAATGGTTTGGAGGGTAGTTTAGAATGTCTTTGTCTGGGCTATGGAGGGGTGGAGGGGGGAGTTTAGTATTAAGATAGGTGTTCGACTAATTTCAGAAGGAGAGCCGAATCACACTGTATGGTAATCTGGGAATGAGGTAGTATAATTAATGTAAGTAAGTGGCTGGGAAGGAAATGCTAGCAGAAAGGGTGTGCGCGCTCACCACTGTAGCGTACTGCTGGTTACTTAATTATTTGAAATTGAATGCATACATTTAGCTTAAAACAGTGATTATTTGGATGGAAGCTGGGCACTTTCTTTCGGTTTTCCTGTATTAAAAGGGGCCGCAGTTCTTTAGGCAGGCAGAGAGTGATGTCCTGTCCGAGTTAAACTTACAGGAGGTTCGGCAGTTAATTAAAAAGTGGTGAGCGAATGCTACGCTGTTTATCCGAGGCTGACTCAGGGGAAAGTGTCTTTTTAGCCAGACTTATGATGTGTTGTCACTGAGCTATGATCCCTGGTAAACTAATAAATTAGATCCCTTAGCCTGTGCCAGCACTTGCTTAATTTGTTGAAAGGCCGTGGTTCCAGGGGTCTTTAGTTTAGTATAGCTAATCTATAAATAGGTGATACTAATCCCAAGACCTGGCTAATCAGCTGGTGAGTAGGTGGTGCCTGCTGCTAGGAGTGCTTACCATGTGAGGAAGGAATTATGGGGTATATGTCTGATGGGCCCTTAATTATCTACTGAATAGAAGAAGGGATGCAGTGATTCCTCTGTAATTGAGGATGAGGTGAACATCTGTAGAGACCAGATGATTATTCCAGTGATAAATTTAACCAAGATGGCTAAGCAATGACCTACCACCTAAGTCGTGGTCCTTTTGACAGGGATCCACCTTAGAGTTGGTGCTCTTCAAGCAGTTGTCTTGCTGATCCCCATATAAAGGATTGTCAACTGCAGCCATTTTGTGATAATAAGATAGGCCAGGAGCTTCTCTGTCAGCAAACAGCAGGGGTGAACTGCTCTCAGTTATTGCAATACTGTTGCCCTATTCTCCCCGAGACAGAACAGGCAGTGCTAGTTTGGCCCTTTGTAATTTGACAGCCACACACACTAAATGGATTTGTTTTTAGGCATCAAAAGTAAGAATATTTTCAACAACTTGCATCAAGACCAGACAGAGAGACAAATTAGGTGAGCAACACTGCCAAGGACCTAGGGGGCTCAGGGGGTAAATGCATTTATTTTAGCTATCTTAAGATGTCATGACATGAACCCAGCACATGATGTGAGCACTCCTTAGTTTCAGGTGCTTTGAATAAAAAAGTGCCAGATTGTGCCTGGTGGAGAGAGGATGAATCCATTCTTCGACTATGAATGGGTCTACAGTGTTAAAATATCAGTTTTGTTGGTAGAAGTTTCTTGGTAATGCTGAACTTTCCAGAAATATTCATCTTGATGTCCTTAAGCTGCTGTTTATGTATGCCTGTTAAAATGTATGCAGTGGTAGTAATGATTGTGGTGATTATGCATGTGTGTTTTGCATCAGATAAGCCTTTTGTGCAGTATTTGCTGCATCAAAAACTTGCACTTTTTCAGCTGCATTGAAGTACTCTATTTTAATTGCAGGTAGCATTGTTGTTGAAGGACATGAATTGCATGAAGAAGACTTGCGTCTTATGTACACTTTTGATCAGAATCATGGAACAGCCAGTCAGTACGAGGCACATTCTGATGCTCAGGTGCAAATTTAGTATTTTTCATTCATTTGAAATGTGATTTTTCAGTCTTGGGCAGATTGTCTTTACTTTTTGAACATCCTTCCAGCAGCTGGCACTGACATTTATCCGCTTGTTTGTAATAGGTTCTTGCTGCGTGGTTTGATTTTTCTTTCCTTGACCTCTTCCAAGGATCTCCCCGTGAGAGGGTCAAGTCCTAGCATGCTGCTCTTTTTTTTTTGTTGTCAGTGAAACAGATTATATGAGGTATTTATTTTCACAGAAATTTAGTTTCATGATTTCCTCATTAAACATTGACAGGTTTCTTGTTTTCAAGAGTGTCCATGCTGTTTGAAAGTGTTCCAGCAGGGCAGATGGTGAATGTGCCTCAACTGTCATTTTAGCCATGATTTCCTGGAAGCCTTTACTCCCTTTTTGAAATGAATCCTTTTATGCATTCAGGTTTAAGAAACTAGGTATTCAAGTCACTGGTCAGCTGGAAAGGATTCTTCACAGGGGGTAAAGTTACATCCATGTACTTCTGCTTTATCAGAGAAGGACGGCTCTAGAGTTGTGGTGTTGACCATTAATGGAAAACTGAACGTTCTTTTGAGTCTAGATGAAAATGACTTCAGCATTCCCACTGGTTACTCTAATATTTCATTTTCAGTGTTCAGGTAGTAATGACATGGCTGTACATAGTTGGAAAGTGTGAATACTTTGTCTCATCAGCAGGCAGTTGTCATTCAGAAGCACCTTAATGTTTGCTGTGCATGTAGAGATCTTTCAGTACAGCACATTTAGTTGGTCTTTCCTCAGTCAGCATCTTTGCCATAGCTTCAACCTTGGAAAAGGACTCCCTCCAAAAACACAGACTTACGCTGTTTTTTCTGCTTGGTGGACTAATTTCTGGTGGTTTACATCAAGATTACCTAATGCTTGTGCTACCACAGACTTTGCTTTAACTACAGTTACAAAGCCTTAGCAGTGGCTGGGAAATATCCTTTCACAGAGGTGATTCTAGTAACTGTGTTAAAGGCCATGCTTTGTCCCTTCAGAGATCACCAAGAAGCTCAGGAATCTGGACTACAAAACTGGTTAATGCCTGCTTTATGGTGCACCTTCTGGAACGTTGAGCAGAAATGTTGCTAACAGTACCCCTGGCCCAGCTCCTTAAGTTGGTCTTACAGCAGACAATTTTCTGCTAGTAGATGGCATGATCACTTTTACCTGTTTGATCAGTGGGTTTCTGACTTATGGCATAGTGACAGGCTTTTCTTCCCATCTTGAACACATTCCCTGATTATGGACTTGCCAGTATATGAGTAGGGAACCCACTTAAGGTGGGGCATGATCCAGGCCTATTGTAGACCATTAGAAAAGTGTTTCCACAAGCCAGTTAAGAGACTTGTCAGTGCCTATAGAGCAGAGGCTGTCTGTCTGATAAAGCCTTGCTGCCTGTACTGGAGGTAAAGATGGTTTCTGCAAGTGTGAGAACGCATTAACCTTGAAAAACAAATGCCATTTATGTCCTGTTCTTATACGGATCTCCTCTCCAAAGTTTAGAAATGGGCTGAGCTGCAGAGTTTTTTTTGTTTTGTTTTATAACTCTTACTCTTTCCTCTGGTCAGTGTAACCCTTCGTAAATGAGGAAGGTCATTCATGTCCCAACTTTGCCTTGTTAACTCTATAGGGTCACTGTTGTGATATCCTGTTCTTGTCTGTCTGTGCAGTGATGCACTTCACAACCTTTTTTACCAGAATAAACAAAGCATTGAGTAAATCACTTGAGACATTGCTTTGGAGAACTTATCTAGTAACTACTTGTCAGCCTATGAACAACAAGACAAAATCAGGAATGATTGAAAACAAGTCAGAACATATAAAAGTTTGAAACTCAAATGACTAAAAGTCATCACTGTTAATTCATAATGCTGATGGGATAAAGTCAAGCATGGTTTGCTTTTACTACGAGGTGATACAAACTTGATGTAGGCAAAATTTTGTAGTAGTTGCTATGGGGGTGCAGGGGACCTGTTCCCCTGCTTTAATTATGTTTTATTGTGCAGTTTAGTAGTGATGTTTTTCAGTCATTTGAGCTTTGAATTTGCACTTGTCAGTCTTTTGCTTTCATCTATTGTGATTCAGTCTTTTGTTCCTCAATCTTGTACAGAATGGTCTTCTTTCCATGTCTTACATACTCAAAGAAGCCTTAATTGCAGCCTGGAAGAGGCCCAGAAGGGTACCTTCTCTCCTTAAAATAGACTAAATGTATATATCCCTCACTTTCTTCTCCCTTTTGGTTAGCCACCCCTTGGCCTCCTCAGTATTTTTAGCATGATATGAGGGAGGCTGAAAAAGTACTAAACCCTTGAGTGATTTGTTTTCAGTTAATGAAACATAAGCATGATTATTTGGTGTTCAAAGGTCTTTTTTGGTTTCATCCTGAGGATGTAAATTAGCATTTCTGTCACTTATGACAATATACTCGTGTATTTTTAAAGTCCCTAAACCTCAGGTTAATTCATTGGGAGATAGAGGTACAGGCAGTGCTTAAAGCTTTGGATTCTTTTCAGCATTTCATGATTGTTGAACTCCTCCAAAGACAGGTAATACATGTACAGTCACTCAATCATTTGATCTCCATGGAGGTCTTTTGTACCGTGTGCTTGTTACCCTCCCATCACTTGTGTATATTTGGACTACATCTTTATACAGCATTTGAAAAAGGAGTTTCCTGTAGATCAGGTATATAGTTTTATATTCTTACTTTGGATGTGCTAATTTTTCATGAAGGTCAAAATGAGGAGTGCAGACAGTAGACAGTACACACTAACCTGTCATGTGATACCATAACATGCACCAACCTAAAGTCTGTGGTCCCAAACATGGGTGCTTGGAAAAGTGCCGAACTGTGCAGAGTTGATGTAAAAAAAAAAATGTTCAAAATTTACCCACTGCAGAAGGCCATGTTAGAGAGAAACTGATATTATAGCGCAAATTTATTATTTCCTTATGGATGTTACTTCAGCCATAGGGATCCTTTACGTTGGAACTTCTGTGGTGTGATTGTCTGTGCAAGTTTTAAGGGCTGACGGTGCTTGGCATTCCTTGGTGGATCTTTGATTGTGTTTCTCTTTTCATTGCAGTTTGCCCTTTTTTTTTGTCTGAAGCTCCTCTGGGGGACATGAGTGACCTCTGCTTGCTCTTGCTGTGATATGTGACTTACTACATTATGTGAAACTGCATCTAGTTCTTGAGCCTTATTGTTCTTTTGTACCATTTGCACATTTAGGATCTTGATCATTATGTTTATCATGGAGACGTTCCTAGATTGCAGTCTTAAAGTACTGAAACTTTCAAGTTTTTGAGCCCCTCAGTAATGATTTAGAACCTACACTGCCATCCTGTCTCTCTCGCTAATACTTGAGAGAGGAGTACAACATGTAGCACTACCATACGTTCTAGTAATTTTATGCAAAAGCTAAAAGAGTTGAACTGGCACCATAAAAACGTTTGAATGTCACAGGCTTGATATTAATTTATTCTTTGAGGTCTCCCAACTTTGGGAAAGAGTCCTGCCATTTTTCCAGAGGGTGTTCAACCTTGGTGTGAGAATGTATGTAATTTTGGGTATACCATACTCATGAGAGGGTGCAGGCAATGTTTTCCATCTGCAGTTTATTGCATTTTTATTGGTTGACTTTCCAAAGCTTGACTTATTAATTTCACAGGGTCAGTTACCTGGTGTTTACATTATCCACAAAACAAGTTGGTTGCTATTGCTGTGGAAAGGGAAAGCTACATGCCCTGTTCAGTAGCTAGACAATAGAGGTGGCGATGAGAAGCACCCAGTACAATCATCAGTAGTAAGGTCACGCATAAAACCCCATGCCATTGTCGGAGCACTTTGTGTTTGTTAAAGTGGTGATCAGCTTATTGGTCACATCCTCCAGAGAAAAATCTGTTTAATATCTTTCTCGTCATTTGTCATGACCTCACCCTTGTATATTGAGGACTCAAGTTCAAACCTGTTTCCATTTAGCATGAAGATGAGAGACATGGGAGGAGGAGCACTCCCTAGTAATGATGTGGCTGGGTAGATCCTTGCAATTAAGCACTGCCCAGCTCTCATTTAATTGTTACAGTTAAGTATGTGACAGACTTTGATCCTAGAGAGCAGTCCCTAGCATCACCTGGCATGAACTCATTAGTGGTGTTCAAGACAAAGGTCTTCTGTCTCCAGGCCTGCTGTTTTGCTCACCAGGACTAACTGTTAAAACATGAGGAGGCTTTGCAGGTCACCTTGTGCTATCAAAGTTTACAGGGAAGTTGATAGGCTCCAAGTAGTTGACAGAAATCTGATGGGACCTGTCCAAACACCACATAACACATTTATCATCAAGATTTTTATCTTTCTGCTTCCAGGAAGGCAGAAATCTGATGAAAGCCCCCTGCCAAGATTCTTGTTATGCATCCTAAAGCAGGTTTATGATTTGGTTAGTCCAGCATAAGACCTAGGAGTTGCAACTTTTTCTTGACTTGTAGACTAGCAGAGTCTAAGGACTTGGGCATTGTAGAAAAGAGTTTCCTCTTCTTAAATGATAATAGCTAGGGATGCACATTTGCCTTTACCTTTACAGATTCCATATGTATTTGTCCCTGGTTATGGGTTCATGGAGGAGCTAGTGATGACCCCTCACTCATCCATCACTTATACATTGGGCTACTGTAGAATTGCTGTGACAATGACTATGAAAATTCTATTGCTAGGGTAGGAGGCTTAAGCATGTGCCTGCACAAGATGGTATGGCTGAGGCTGTCCTGCCTTATGGAAAAGCTCAGTCTGTTGTGCATGCTCCATTTAAAGAGCTCCCTTAGAGGACCTGGTAGATTGCTTGTAGAGTGGAAACAAGTCCTCGTCATTGCTGACGTCCTTTGTGAGCTAAAATTGGTGACCCTGGGTAGGTTGGTATGATCTAGGTTTCCTTTCTTTTTCATTTTGGTATTGCTGTGGGGCACACATCTTACACTGGCATGTATTGTGTTGTCATGGAATGCTGAAAGCCAAAACAGTATATATATATATATATATATATATATATATATATATATATATATATATATGTGTGTGTGTGTGTGTGTGTGAAGATGTCAATAGTATCTGCAAAAAATTCAAAGACGCATCCCTTAGCTGTGTACATTGATTACCACACTAAAGATATTATTAGTAGGACCACACATTTGATAAAAGATTCCTGGGAATTCCTTAGTAAAATCAATGACAACTTATGGAAAGAAGACTGTATGTTCTTGACCACTGATGTTAGAGATCTTTTTGCATGCATTCCAAGAAGTGAAGGAAATGAGTATTTCGGTGATAGCTTGACCAAGTTTTCCACTTTATCCAGGGATAAAATAATTTTAATTCTGGAACTTATGGAAGTAGTTTTAGATTCAAACTATATCCATTTTCAAGGAGAATATTACCAACAAATCAGCGGAGTAGCAATGGGTTCGGCTTGCGCACTCGTGTTCGCTAATTTAGTTCTGCTTGAATGGAAAAATAGATATGTGCTTAGTTGTCCCTTTTCAAATATTGGACTATATTTAAGATTTTTGGATGACATTTTTGTCTTATGGTATGGAACAACAGATGGCATAAATAATTTCATGTCTTATTTGAACTCATGTACATCTTTTTTAAAATTTACACACTTTTGTAACAATGTGAGTATAAATTCTTTAGATGTCACTATTTGTAAAACCCTTAAAGGTTTTAAGTCCAATATTTATAGAAAAAAAACATGGTGTAATAGTTATTTACATTATTCAAGCAATCATCCTACTTCACAAAAGAAAAATATAATTAAGGGTCAGGCAGTGAAGATCGCAAGAATGACCTCTGAATATGGGGGTCTCAGAGGTGCTTTAACTACTCTTGGTAATATGTTTGTTGAAAGGGGTTACCCCATTAATACGATTAAGGATGTATTAAATGAGGTATATTCAGGGTGGGGTGTTAAATATAAGGCCCTTTTGGGACAACCATTAATGGGTAGTGCTGAGGTGATAGAAAGAAAAAACTTTAAAGGTTCTTGTATTATAGAATAGGACACTTTTCAGACGTGCTTACACAAACTTTGAGTTCACATTGGAATATATTCAAAACTAATAAAGAAGTATTTAATGTGGTTGGAAACAAACCTGTATTTACATATAAAGTTGGTAGAAATTTTAAAAGGACATTTGAGCATACTAAGACAAGCTCTAAAATATTCAAAGCAACTACTGCCTGTGGAAACTGTAACATGTGTTCCATGATTTTTAGTGAACCTACAATAAAGTTAAATAATGGATTAAATAGTTTGGTTAAGTTCTGCAAAGGGAATTGTAAAACTAAAATGGTTGCTTATTTAGCTCTATGTAAGTCATGTTATGCATTTTACATAGGGAAAATGGAAAGGTCTTTAAAAGAACGTATGTATGAACATCAATACGACATCAAAACAGGCAAAGTTGCCAGTGCTTTGTATAAGCATAGTTTAACATGTCCTTTGTTTAATGGTTACAGGTTTGGCATTATTGATTTAGTAAAAGTAAATAATTTTAGGGGAAGGGGTAATTTTAAAACTTTTATGCTTAATTTAGAGCTTAAATGACAACTTAGGCTGAGGGCGAATATACCACCAGGTCTAAATGAGAGTACATAAGCATTAAATCTATTTTAATAGAGCTGAATGTGTCTGATAAAGAACAGCATGCAAGACATGTTTAATTTTATATAATGTTTTTAAATACTAAGTTGGTTGTTTATTATATTGATATTTTTAAGTAGAAAGCAAGTTGTTTGCAATTTAAACATGTAATATATTATTTTTCTTATTGAGAACAGATGTTTAGAATATCTCTTTAAAAATTTATTGGAAAGGTTCATTGGTGAATTGACTGGTAATTATTGTATTAGAAAACTTGTATATAACTAAATTTTTGGCACCAGTGCTTTCATCTGAAGAAGTCTGTGTCTCAGACGGAAGTGCTCATTTATTTGCTTTTTAAGTTATTAAAAATCGACTGTTGCACTTTATTTGTGGTACTGGACTCCTTTTCATTGTTTAATTTGGTATCGGTCGTTTTTCGGTTGACTATATAGAAGGTCTTTCTAACCACTCTGGCAACTTGATTATCAAAGGAGAGATTACTATCTATCTTGGTCCCCAAATCTCTAATTACTTCTTCCGTACTTAATGGATTACCACCTATGTGGTAATTTGTGGGCACCTTGTTGTTCCCAAAGGGGGATGACTATGCACTTTTTAGCATTTAGCTTGAGGCTGTGGCTATGGCACAAAGCATCCGTCTCTGTGAGACCCTTTTGGAGGATGCTTGTGTCGGCTGGAGATTCGATTATGGCCCCCAGTTTGCAGTTATCTGCGAACTTTGTCAGCCATAATCCCCCTATGTTAGCCTGAACCTCAGAGAAGTATATACCGAACAAGGGAGGTCCCAGAACTGAGCCCTGTGGGACGCCACTTGTAACTGGTTTGGATTCGGACATGGCACCTGTGATTCTGACCATGTGGGTTCTATCCCCGAGCCAGTTTGCAACCCATCTTGTGATATAGAGGTTGATATTTAAGCTGGTAAGCTTATTTATGATGCCAGAGTGCTTTTGCAAGGTCCAGGTAGGCTGTGTGGACTACCTTGCCCTCATCTATGGCTTTGGTAACTGTTTCAAAGAAATCAACTAGGTTTAAGTGGCAAGATCTGCCCTTAACAAAGCTGAATTGGGTAGGGTCCAGTGTGTGGAGGCTCCCAATGTCTTTGTTTATGAGTTCCATGATAATACGCTCCATAGCTTTACAGACCAGACTAGTCAGGCTTATGGGGCGATAGTTCCCGGGGTCCGTTGTGGCACCACCTTTGTGGAGTGGGACCACTGTAGCTGTACGCCATTCTTTGGGTACATAGCCTGTAGTAAGGCTAAGTTTGAACAGTAACTTAATGTGAGGGTTAAGTTCTTCTTGGAGCTCGTCTAAGACACAGCCTGGGACACCGTCTGGTCCCATAGATGCTGTGTTTTTTGCTTTGGAGAGGGCAGCTTTCACCTGTGCATCTGTGATGTTAGGGAGGTTACATTCAGTTGGGATAGGCATTTGCTCCTTTGGGGAAAGGGGGGGGGGGTTGCGCTGAATCTGTCTGCCAGGATGTTGGCTATGTCTGTAGGTTCAGTATATTTTGTACCATTATGCAACAATTCAGAGCATATCTGGGAGTTTCCACCCATATTCCTGACATAACTAAAGAAGGCCTTGTGATTATCTTTAGTGTCTAGGGCAATTTTTTTTCGAAACTGGCCCTTGATGATTTTATGAGGGATCAAAGTTTCTTGCTAATACTGATCAGAGATGCCTTCCCTTTTTGGGATTTTGCTCTGTCATGTAGTAGCTTCCTCCTTCTGTTGTATAGCTTATTTATGGCTGGGGTCCACCAGACAGGTCTCCTGTTTTTGGAGGAGTGAGGTTTGGTTTTATTTGGGATAGCACGATCCATGCATCCGTGCAGGTGCTCATAGAATGCATTTGTAAAGGATTCTGCGGATTGGGCTGTATTATCCTCTGGCCCGGGAGCTTTGAAGGATTCCACCTCAGTCTTGAGAAGTGCAAAGTTGGCTTTTGAGAAATTCTTTACCGTGATTTCCTTGGCTGGGGGCGGGGACGGGATATGGATGTCCAGGGAAATTTGTTTATGGTCTGATCTTACCAATGAGGGGTTTACCTCTGGTGTGGAACATAGAGTCCCCATGTTGGTGATGACCAGGTCCAATATGTTCCCTCTTGTGGGAGTGGTGACCAGTTGTTCCATCATGTTAGAGTTTATAAATTCAAGGAACCGTTGGGTGAGGGCGTTTGGGCTTGAGTAGTTTTCCCATTCAATGTTTGGGTAGTTGAAGTCACCCAGTAACATAATGTTTGGAGAGACCTTCATATTCTCCAGTGTTCTCAGGAATGCCAAGTGGGGTTCCTGTAATAGGGAGGGTGTTCTGTAGCAGGCTACAAACTGAAAGGCAGTTTTGCCTGCTGTTAGTTGTGCATGGATGGTTTCCGATGCTTCGTGCAGTGCCACTAACCTGGAGGTGTAGGTATCTTTGATGAATATAGATACTCCCCCCTCCTTTAGTGCTTCGGTCCGAGTTTTGGGGCTGAAATGCATAGTATGAGTTATAACCTGGTAGTGCTGGGGTGCTCTCAGGAGCCTTGAACCAGGTTTCTGTTACTGCACAGACATCGATTTTCTCCATACTGAGGAGAGCCTCGAGTGCGTGCATCTTGAGGTTTAGACTTCTGGCATTGAGTAGCATTACCTTTAGTTTTTTATCCTTGGGTTGTCTATGGAGGTGGGTTTGTCCTTTGAGCCTTGCCTAAAAAAGGCACTATGGGGGTGGCAAGAACCTTGGCCAGTATACGAAAGCCTAAGGGTGACAGGTGCAAGCAGTCCCTAGCGAAGCAACATGGCTTGTCGAGCATGTCATCCCAGGCTGACAGACACTGGATCCCCTTTGAATGACACCAGTACTTTAGCCAATTGTTGAAACTGATCATTTTGTCTTTGTACTGTGGCATCATTCTTGGTGAGGGTGAGATGCTACTCAAGGTCAGGGTCATACCAGCCTGAGCTACATGATCAGAGAGTTCCTCTGTGTCTCTCTTCATGTAGTCCAGGGAGGTACGTCTCAGGTCATTCACACCAGCATGGACAATGACGCAGTCATACTTGTACTTGCTTTGGAGTGACCTGAGTGCTTGCATTATGTGGCGGATCCTGGCACCTGACAGGCAGCTTACAGTGACCTTCTCCTTGTTCAGTCTGGTGAGCGGGACGTCAGTGTGCTGGACAATAGAGTCCCCTATAACAAGTGTATTTGGTGTGTTGTTTGGCCTTAAGGACTGTGACTGTGAGGCACACTGATTTTGTGAGATATGTGATTCGTGGGTATTGTTGAGGGGTGGCTGTTGCTTGGATATCTGCTTAGGAGGTCTTTGCTGTTTAGGCAGATTTTTATTTAGAGCCTCCGAGTATGTTTTTGTGCGTTTATGTGTTGGGTATGCAGATGCAATAGGTCTGTGTGAGACTGGATTTGTGGTGCAGGTGGTTACCTTTTCCTCCTGACTGTGCCAGTCTTGGGTTGAGAGAGCTCTGCCTCCAGTTTGGCTGTGTAACTGCATCTCTCACATGTTTGTTGGAAGGAGGAGGGGGTTGTCTGTGTACATAAGGCAATTGTAACATTGCCTCAAAATTCTCAGATTTACCAGCTGGACTGGAGAGTAACCCTGAAACTGACCCTTGGACATACCAGATTAGTATAGGGAACTGTTTTTTTACTGATCAGATTAGGGAAGGGAACTGATTTTTCACTTGATCAGGAAGGACCAATCGGGAGCCTAATACTTATGAGAAGTCAAGGAGGGTGTAGTGCTTTAGTTAGTTAGGGTTTCCTTATAAGAGCTGAGCAAGTGCAGGGCTTTAGAAAGAGAATAGAGTGATTACTTTGAGAGTTTGAACAGTTCTAAGGAAAAAAGTGAAGAGCAGACTTTGTGGAGCCTGGATGTTTATGTGGCACTGCCCAGTGCGCAAAACGGCACAAAAAGAGAGTTGTAGGGTTTTAAGAGAGAGAGAGATCAAGGAGTTTAGAATTGACCCAAAACGGCCAGTAAAACTACAGCTTCTAGGCAGTAACCACTCCTCCAGGGACAGGCAGGCTGTTCAGTGTTAACCACTGCCACTGGTGAACACAGAGACTTCCCTTTAGCCCAAGCAAGCACTGGCCTTCTAGAAACTTCTAAACAGTTCAGAACAGCAAATCTGTAACTGAACTTTCTTATGATGCAGCAGACGCCTCCTCTAGGGTTGCTGCTTCAGGGCCTGTCATAAGGAGGTACTCCTGCCTTATGCTGTAGCCCTCTCCCTGATGACATAATCTAAACTCTTGGTTGCACCCCTAGGCAATAATGATTTATTTGGCTCAGCGGCTGCTGACCTGTTTAAGACTCTTCAAACAAAGGGCAAGGAGCTACAGGACCTGAGACACATTTTTGTCTCTCCAATCCCACGCTTCCAAAGAAATTATCGTACCAAAACCTCCTTTGTTAGAAGGGCTGCCAGACAGTTGCCAGCCAAAAGCAAAAAGGACTCCAGGAAGACAGGCCTCAGCCAGACCTGCTCCCTCTATTCCTGCCACCAAACGGCCCTTTCAGGGTAAACCTGGTAGCCTGTAATGACTGGGCACTGGATCCAAACATCCCACTTTCCACGCATCTCTCCCTTTCCATAACTGCTTGGAATCAAGTCACCCAGGACTCTTGGGTACTGCCTGTAATAAAACAGGGATATTTCATGAGTTGGGAGACCAAACCTACTCCCAAAGTTATTCCTCAACTCCCTCAAAAACAACTGACTTTCTTCTCGTCAGTTCTTCAGGAACTCCTAGTCCGAGGAACCATTCACAAAGTCCCTGCACTTGCATTGAGGAAAGGGGTTTTACTCCAGGATATTCCTAGTTCCCATGAAAGAAGGCCCATGGAGACCAATCCTGGATTTGTCCCATCTCAACACCTTCCTTCAAGTTCCCTCTTTTCACATGCTCACTGTTTCTACCCTCCTCCCACTGATCTACCCCAGGCCTTCTTAGTATCCTTGGATGTAAAAGACGCCTACTTACACATTCCAATCCATCCCCTGTTCAGGAAATTCCTCCGCTTCTCATTGGGTTCTGCTTACGATCAGTTCTGTGCTTTGCGATTTGGTCTGTCTACGGCCCCAGGGATGTTTACAAAATGCCTGGCACCAGTCATGGCCTTTGCCAGGACAAAGTGAATCCAGCTCTTCCCCCATCTAGATGATATCCTGATTGAGGCCCCATCAGTTCCTTTGGTTCTACAACATCTAGACTTCACCATTTCTCTCTTGAAGTCAGGGATTCACAATAAACCTCAAAAAATCATCCCTGATTCCTTTTCAGGATCATGTGTTCCTAGGGTGCCAGATCCTAACAGAAAAAAATGGTCTGTCTTCCCCCAGAAAAAATATTGTCCCTGACTACTTACTTCAATGGCTTACTCCCTCTAGAAGTCATATCAGCCAGGCTCCTGGGATTTATGGCCTCCACCACCCACATTCTTCCCGTGGCAAAACTTCACATGAGGAAGTTCCAATGGTACTTGAGAGCAATCTGGAAACAGCATCTGCACCCTCTGGAGTGGATGATTCCTATGCTCCCATGCCTTTCCTGGGAACTAAATTGGTGGATAGCTCGGATAAACACCAACCCAGGCTTTCCCCTGCAACCCCCTTCCCCCCAAACAGGACCTCTTCACAGATGCCTCAGACACAGGTTGGGAGCAACCATAGGAGAATGGAGAGTGAGAAACTCGTGGACCCTCACTCAACAGAATGAGCACATCACTCTCAAGGAAATGAAAGCACTGATATTAGCCCTTCAAATTTTCAAGGATCATCTACTTACAGGCACAATGAGGTGGTACATAGACAATACCACAGTGCTGTGGTACATAAACAGGGAGGGACAAGGTCCTACCTCCTGTGCACGTTAGCCCTGCAGGCATGGGAAATCGCTCTGGACAGACAAGTCAACATCCTAGCCATCTACATTCCCTCAGCAGACAGTGTGATGGCAGATACTGTAAGCAGGACCATAACTCTATCTCATGAATGGATGCTAAATGGAAGTGTGTGTCTGGACCTGGTCCATCGATGGAGTGTTCCAGATGTGGATCTGTTTTTCTCTCCCATGAACAGACAGTTTCCAACCTTCTGCTTCAGGGTTGTACACCCCAAAGCATGGAGGGATGGATGCTGTCTCATTCCCTTGGAAGGGGATGTATGCTTGTGCATCCCCATCCTTCCCTCTCATACAAAAAGTTTTGTTGAAAATTCAGGAAGAATGACCACAAATCTTGCTGGTGCCTCCCTATTGGCCAAGGCAGCACTGGTTCCCCCTACTACTCCATCTAGCCAAGGGCAATCACCACAAGTTACCCCAATAGATGGACCTTATCACAAAGGAGAAGGGAACACTCATACACCCACTTCTGTCCACTCTGAGCCTTACACTGTGGATGATAGGGCATTGATTCCTTTCAGACACCTTTACACAGAGGACATGCTTCAGGTTTTGCAGGAGGCCAGAAAACCAAATACAAGAAAGTCATACCCTTCAAATTGGAAGAGATTTTTCTGCCTGGTGTCAAAAGCACAACTTACAGCCACTGGTGGTAGAACCCCCAGTGGTCCTGTCTTACCTGTGTGAATTGATGAAGTCTGGACTATGCTGTTCCTCCATCAAAACCCACTTATCTGCCATCTCAGCATGCCTGACTCTCACCCCTCCTTTGACTTCTAGACTGGAAGTCAAACTTTTCTTAAAAGGGGTTCTGCACCTCAGACCCCAAGGAAGCCCATCCTGCCTCCTTGGGATCTTAACTTTGTACTGGAGAAATTGACTCTGCCACCCTTCGAGCCAACCAAAGACTGTTCTCTCCAACATTGTATGTGGAAGACCCTACTCTTGGTGGCCATTACTTCAGCCTGAAGGGTCTCAGAACTACAAGCAGTATAGGCTCCCATCCTTTTACTGTTTTCCACAAGAACAGGGTGTGTTTGCGCACCAACCATACCTTTATGCCCAAAGTAGTTAGTGAGCTGTCCCTGAATCAGACTATCCATCTACCCACTTTCTTCCCTTCACCCCAAAACCCAGCTGAAAGGGTACTACATACCCTAGATGTTCACAGACAACTTAGATATTATCTGGCCAAGATCAAACCCTTCCACATTAATCCATATCTGTAAATTTTGGCAACACTTTTGCCTTTCTCTTCCTTACTATACACACAAACATTTTATTTCATGGTTTAAAATTGAAATGGGTCTAATGAAAGTGAGTCTGTGAAGGGTATTTACTCTTTCTGTGGATAATACAGCCACCACAGTTTTTCTCTAAGCTCATCTCTACATGAGAGTTCTTCAGTGGACACTAGCAATTCAAAATCATCCAATCAGACTGTCTTGAGTATGCAAGGAACCTCTTCTCTGGTGGGTTCATTCTTGGGTTTTAGAACAAGGCTATCTCTTCATCCTTCCTCCTCCAAAGGCCGTGGTGACCACGGATGCCTCCCAACTCAGTTGGGGAGGCATTTTCTGGGTCAGACGGTCCAAGGCACCTGGTCCCCTTTAGAGATCAATTTGCATATAAATGTTCTGGAGATGAGCGGTGCTGCTAGCATTGCAAGCCCTTCACACCTCTCTACCTTCAGGAACCACTGCGGTTAAGATAACATGTCCATTGCATGGTACCTCAACAAGCAGGGAGGAACCAAGTCTTGCCCCTTATGTTGAGAGGGTATGAGGTTGTGGCATTGGCAATCTCCTCCAACTGCTTTCTAGTGGCAATGCACATTCTGGGGAAGTCAAACATTCTTGTGGACAGGCTCAGCAGGACCATTCTGATGGCTCATGAGTGGTCTCTGAACCCTTCAGTGGCAGACATGATCTTCCAGAAATGGGGTCAACCTTGCTGTGATCTCATTGCATCTCCTTCCAACACCAAATGCAGCTAGTTTTTTGCCCTAATCCCTCCTCAGCGACCTTCACCAAGAGATGCTCTAGTCCATGCTTGGTCCCTTGGTCTGCTTTATGCTTACCTTCTCTCTTCCTGTCATTCCCATATTTCCTTCAGAAAGCTCAGAGGTTGAAGAGCAAAGTTATCATCACTGCTCCTTTTTGACCTCTACAAGGGTGGTTTCCCTTTGGTCTCACCTAGTATGTCCACCGTGGACTCTGGATCGCATTCTGGGCCTTCTCTCCCATCTTTTGGAACGTCCTCGCCCAGATCTAGCCAACCTAAAGTTGACTGCTTGGTTGCTCCAATTCCATTGACAGCTAGACATCCCAGGCTTTCCTCCCCAGTTAGAGAAATTTTAGTAGCAGCACAAAAACCTTCCACCAGGAAGTGTATAACTGCAAGTGGATGAGATTTTCTATTTGGGCCCATTGAAATCAACTGGATCATTTTATGGCTCCCGTTCCATTCCTGGTGTGTTAGATTATTTAGCATCCATTTTTCGTAAAGGAGCTAGCTTTTCCACTGTCAAGGTGCAACTGGCCGTTATCTCGAACTTTCATGTTGGGGAAAATTAATTACCTTTGGCCTCTTCCAAGTTGCGCAAAACTTTTCCTTAAGGGCACCTTTCTTCTTCGTCCTCCCATTAAGGATTCCACTTCACAATGGGACCAAGCATTGATCATGTCTCCTTTCAAACCAGCAACAAAGGCTGGTTTGAAGTTTTTGTCATGGAAGACTGCTTTCTTAGTAGCTATCAGTTCAGCTAAGAGTGTCTGAACTTCAAGGGTTCTCTATCAAGCCACCTGTTTGGTCTTTCACAACGATAAAGTTGCATTGCCCACCAATCTTCCTTTCCTGCCCAAGGTTGCTTCTGAGGCTAACATTAACCAGGTAGTCAGTCTACCAGTTTTCTTCCCTAATTTCCAAATCAAAGGAGAATGCAAACTCCATATGCTCGATGTGCATAGACAATTACATTTTTAATTAGATAGGACTAAACACTTCATAAAGTCTGACCAGCTTTTTATTTCATACTCCAAGACTAAATTTGGGGAACCAGTTTCCAAAGTTACTCTGGCAAATTGGATTACAAACTGTATTTCTCTGGTTTACTCTAGTAGAGGAATTCCTTTGTCATTACCCATCAAAACTCCTTCCACAAGGTCAGTATCCACCTCCACTGCTTTCTGGTCTAGAGTTCCTATTGATGATATTTGCTCTGCAGCTACTTGATCAAACTTACTTACCTTTATATCTCACTACATATTTGACAGAAACAGGGCTTCCTTTGGTTCTGTTGTGCACCAGAATACTCTTCCATAAGGGCTTTCCAAGATTTATTTAGCTGGGGGCTCTGTCCCACAGGTTGACGACAAACTGAAAAACAACGTCGGGTAGAGATGTTAGGTAGTCACCATAACGTTCTATCTGAGTTGTTGCTTTTTCATTTTTCTTCAGCCTTCCCTCCCTCCATCCCCCTTCCAAATTATTCCCTTCTGGAGACCTGGCAGATGTTCTTTTGGTCACTCCTGTATCCATGTTGAGCTCCTGAAGTCTCCTTGTTCCATTCTATTCAGGGACATATGCTTTCATCGGTTATATGTGTATAATATATATATATATATATGTGTGTGTGCGTGTTTGTGTATATCTATCTATATTTATATATATATATATATATATATATATATATATCAGTCTGAGGGATGAACTGGAGTCCTGTCTGATTCTTTTCAGTCCCAAAGAACGGGGACCTCAGGCCAATCTTGGACCTCATCAGATTGGAATGAAGATGGTTTCACAGAGGTGTTCAAATGGTCGTGTTGCAGTCCATACTACTACTGCTGAGCAAGGGTGATTGGATATGCTTGGTGGCCTTAAAGGAAGCCTACTATCCCATCAAAATAGCCAGACAATCAAGGAATTATCTAGGCTTCTGGCTAGGAGATGATTATCATTTCCAGGCATTGGCATTTGGTATCTCAACAGCCCCTTAGATGTTCGTGTGTGGCAGTAGTAGATGGCATGACTTGGGCTACAGAAGTTCCCTGATCTAGACAACTGGGTCATATTGGCCACCTCACAGGGCTTCCTTATCTTGACCATAGACTCTTTACTCCACTTTTGCTCGTTTCTGACAATCGTGTTCAACTGGAAGAAATCTGTTCTGGAACCAGTTCAGATAGAATTTATAGGGTGTCACCTGGACACTGTTACTACTTGTATAGCAAAGCTGCCAATATACAGACATCACCACAACTACAAGCTTCATATGCATTTCTGCATCACTGCCCCCACCTCCCATGTTTCTTCATCTGTTTGAATCCATGGCAGCATCTGTCATCCTCATCCCTCATGAAGAGTTCTACATGAGGGCCCTCAAATGGCCCAGTGGTCCATTTTACCTCGGCAGGTGGATTACCTAGTCACTCATCTTGATTTGCAGAAGTCACTCTCAGTGGTAGATAATTTCACCTCTAGTTCCTTTAGGTCAGCCCTTCACTTTTGTCTGCCATGGGCCACTGTTATCTGAGCGGGGGGGCATTTTAAAAGAGTACAATCCAAGGCATATGGTCCCAGACTGAGGCCGAGCTTCAAATCAGTGTTCTGGCGATGTAGGCGTTCTAGCATTACAGGACTTTCAGGATTGCCTCCAGTGGGTTTGATCACTGTCCACATGGACAATATGTTGGTCATTCAGTACAGAAACAAACAAGGCAGGACCCATTCCTATCCTCTGTGCTTGGAGGCTTTGAGGGTTTGGCACTGGGCAGTATCTTCCTAGCGCTTTCTTCTTGCAGTGCATATCCCAGGGAAATCCAGTATTCTAGTGGATACATTGAGCAGGTCCATTCTTCTGATTCACAAGTGGTCTCTCAACCCATCAGTGTCATCAGAGATTTTCAGTCGTTGGGGCCAGCCTTGCTTTAGACCTCTTTGTATCCCTGTCCAACATTAAGTGCAGCAGGTTTTTCACTCTGATCCAGAAGAGGGACTGTCAACCTGGGCTTATACTTGCTAAATTTCTTCAGAAAGCAACCTGGTGCGAGGCAGAAGTGATTCTCATTCCCCCCTTTTGGCCCTGTCAGGTTTGGTTCCCCTTTATTTGGTAACACCTTGTTCACCCTCCTTGGATTCTGGATCCAAGTCCAGATGTGATATGTCTTTTGTCAGCCAGGCCTTACTGGACATTATATCCCTTAGTCTGACGGCTTGTGTTATATACTTGCAGTGATGGCCAGAAGTTTAAAACTTTCCTTCAGTGTTCACATCCTTAACTTCTCTCAAAAAACCTCCACCAGGAAAATTTACAGAAGTAAGTGGAAAAGATTTTCGATCTGAGCTTGCTGTAAGGGATTAGATCTTTTTCACTGCTGCTTCTCTGTATTTTGGATTTTTGCATTCAGGTGTCAGTAAGCTTTCCTGAGAGGTGCATGTTTGTTATATCCACAGTTAAGAGAATCTGGTGCCTCCCTAGGACATATCTGTTCTACCTCAGGACCTCACTCTTTGCCCCTTTGAATCTGACTTGAAGTTTCTATTTTAGAAAACACTTTTTTAGTAGTTGTTGCATCTGATTGCAGATTTGAGTTGCATGCATTGTCTGTGTCTGATTTTTCGTAAGGACAGGGTTTCTCTCAAATCTAGTCCAGAATTGGTGTCAGTGTCTGCCTTAAACCAGACCTTACATTTACCTGTTTTTTTTCCGGGGTTATTCTAGCAGTGGTGAATACCAGTTGCATTCTCTGGACATTCACAGCTTGCTACACTTTTATTTATATCATACAAGTGACCTTTGGAAGTTTGAGCAGTTGTTTGTCTCTTCCTCAAATTGCAAGTTGGGCTTCATGGATTTTAAGGCCACTTTGTCCAGGTTGTTTTCTGAATTTATAACCTTTGTCTACAAGTCTTGAAGCCTGTCTTTATCCTCCAAATTGAAGGAGCATTCCACTAGAGCAGCTGCTGAATCTGTGGCTTTTTTCATCGGTGTCCCTATTGATATCTGTGCAGCTGCAACATTGTCTACAGTTCATTCCTTTATTTCTTACAAGCTTTATCGGCAATCTAGATCAGGAGCTTCTTCTGGTTCCAGCATTCTCTGAAAATTGTTCCGTAGTGCTTCCCAGGGTTCATGTAGCTTGGGGCCTATGTCTCAGTTGTTGAGATTAGACAAGAATATCAGTTGCAAAAGTTATGTACTCATAATGTAAGATTTGTATTGTCTTCCATCCATCCCAACAGTCCGCATCATCCCTTGTCACTTTTCTTTACCACTGGTTTTATCTGAGGCTTTGATTTTCAGCACTCTGCTTATATTAGATGGTGTAACTTTTTGCTGTATGTGGAGCAGATTTGATCTGAAAGATCGGTAGGGTGGCTGTGCATTATGAGAAGGGGAGGAGCCTGACCCTCAAAAGCAAGTCTTGTATTAAGTGCATATCTGATAGACTTAGTTGTAGAGGTGGATGGAAGAAAACACGGATCTAACATTTTAAGGTTACGGAAATAACTTTGTTTCCCACAAACACACAGTTTCCAGTCTTTAACACTTTTCCTTTCTTCCACAGTTTTGTCAGGATCAATTGTTTCTGCTGGCATGCATCTTCACTAATGTAGGCTTTGGCTGCTTTCTCATAGTCAGGTTTAGAGCATAGACAAGATGTGCCTTTTTAACAGATCTTGCTGTGGAACACAAGACAAGTTTCTTGTTTGTATTTTCATAAAATGAATAGTCTGTTTCTTCTCTAGTAGCTCAAAAATTTTAAGTTTTCTCTGCATGCTCTGTCTTCTAACTCTAATTTGCTGAAGCAGCTATTCTTGAGAGCTTCGTGTAAAACCAGCCTTTTTTTCATTTCAACTTCTGATTTTTATAGTTCTTTCAGTTTGCCTGAATAGCTAACGGAACGTTATTCTGTTTTTTTAAGTCTTTTGTTGCATGAGTCTTTGTATTCCTTCAGTGTTTCATTTATATTAAGCATCTCTGAGTACATTTGATTTAATTTGTTCTTCTA
This sequence comes from Protopterus annectens, assembly GCF_019279795.1. NCBI lineage: Eukaryota > Metazoa > Chordata > Ceratodontiformes > Protopteridae > Protopterus > Protopterus annectens. Next base: position 851,507,199 of record NC_056739.1, on the reverse strand, counting down.
ATTTATTGGAAGTCATTTCCTTTACCAAAGCTTGGAGTACTTTTGCTGAACAGCCACAAGATTCTTCCCAGACAGAATTTTCTCATCTCTTCTGGTTGATTTTCTCTCAAGTTCTCCAAATTTATTATTTGCTGGTATCCAGGCAGTGTAATTATTAGCCAGTGACTGAATTTTATCCAAACTGAATTTAATCTGTTGATCAGTGTGCAGCCATCTTGGAAGACCCAGTTCTTCACATCTTGATTCTTACTATCATCAGTGCTGTTTTACATTTTTCTTCAAAAGCAGTGTATTAAGAGTACATGTGGATTTCAGATCACTGCGTTGTCTATTCTTTAGTAGGGATGGGCACGATTGTTTAATTGCCATAAGTGTCAGAAATTCAAACCAGCTATTTGGCATCACTAGCAGAAACCATTGATGTTCTTCGTGTTTCACTGTTACAGTCATCACCTGTGGGTTATCCCTGCTGTGGTAGCCCTCGGCCGGCCCAAATACCAGAGTCAATATATTTGTGTCGGCCGCTGTCGCTTGTTGACTGACGTCAGATCATCAGTGCTATAAAGCATGGCAGCCGGCACCATTACATCAGTCTTTTTTGCCCTAGAGCTCGTAGCAGAAGCAGTTTGCAAGTGTGCCAGTTGGTCACTACCAGAGTTTGAATTACAGCTGAAAATGCCTAAAGCTAAGTACCCCATTGGGGATCCTTTTTTCTTGCACTAACCGATGTCCGAAAAAGTTAAGTGTCTCGGCAGTGGAAAGCAGACCCCACACCGAGATTTCCATTCATACTGCATCACTTGTTTAGTCCCAGACCATGACGTCCCCCGTTGCCGGTTCTGTGCCTTCTTTAACGTGAGAACCATTAGTCATAGAGCTCTTATTGTAGACAGGTATATTCGTCTTCCATCTTCGCATTCTGAAATGGCATCTGTCAGCCAACAGTCCGTAGACATTCCGAAAAAACATAGAGCTAAAGATAGAGACCACACAAGGCTAAGCTTTCCAATGACTCTACTGCTAAGCAGGTTGTCAGTTCTCCGGAATCCAGTGAGGAGCTTTTGCAAACCCCTGATGCCCAGTACGATATCTACGCAGGCCTCTACCGAGACCCTTTTGGAGTCTGGTATGCTGCAGAAATCTCCTTAGTCTTCTGAGCCTTTGGTTGTTTTTGCCTCGGTTGGGTCTGGAGCCACAATGCAGGCTTGGAGGTTCCGAGGAGGCCTTTCGCACTACCGAATCTAGACAAAAACTGACGTCTTCTCATCCAACTACCGTTTCTCTTAGACCGATGGATACTCTTAGGCCTAGAAGCTAGGCCACTCCTAGAAAATCTACCTATAGCCGCCATCTTACCTCTGCTCCACCACCCCAAGCCCAAATGCTTAAAATGGCAGAGGATTCTATCTCCCTTATCAGGGGCAGTCAGGTCACAACTTCTAAAAGGAAAAGACACCCTTCTCCTGAAATACTGACAGAACAGGATTCTGATGAATCTGATTATTCAGATTTTGAAGAGGAACAACCACCTTTGACTTCTTATGAGAATTCATATGCAGAGGAATCCATTCCTTCTGCCTCCCCACCAGAAGACCTTTTCTTTGGGGAAACCCATCACACCCTCAGGGAACATTTCCACTGGGAATCCCAAGACTTCCCTCAGTCTAAGAAAAGACTAAGAGAGTTTCTAGACCTGCCTCAGCACAGACCCTTGGCCATCCCCCCCATCTTAGAGGTGGTGGATGATGTTTTCCATGAAACCAGCTTAGCCCCTGATGCCCTCCCACTTGCTCCCAGTAAACCTGACGGGTATTAGAGTACCGGAGTCTCACAAATACCTGTACAGAAATCCTGCTGCAGACCCGGAGGTCATTACACAGGGGCTTAAATGAGCTAAGGGTAGTTCTGCTAAGAATCCTATTCCTTCTGACAAGGATTCCAGAGTTCTGGACAGATGGGGTAAAAAAGTATACACCTTTGCATCCTTAGCTATCAGAGCACTCAACTGTCAGTTCCATATGTTAAAATATCAACAACACATTTTGGAACTATTAAAGCAAAAGATTTCAACCTTTCCTGACTGTGCGAATTCGAAATAGTTAGCAGATTTACTGCACTCTACTTGTCAAGTGGCCAAACACTCATTGCACTGTGGATATGATGCCCTAGAAGCCTCAAGCAGGGCAGCAGTGTCAGGATCTGTCATTAGGAGACATGCATGGTTGAAGGAACAACCTCTCCCTGATCATGTCAAGTCTAAATTAATTGATGCACCCTTGTATAAGGACCGCTTGTTTGGAGTAAAAGCAGAAGAGGTGCTTAAAAAGATGGAAGACAAAGCAAAATCTATGCAAACAGTAAAAGATTTCTTTCAGGTACAACCTCCTAGGTTCAGCAGGAATTTTCCCTCTAAGCACTGGTCCTTTCCTGTCCCTAGCAGACACAGGGGCAATGTAAGCCCACAGGGACAGACCACCAAGGCCCCTATTCTAGGGACAGCAGAGAACCAGACAGTGAACCACTTCCGCCCCAAAGGCAGGGAGTTGGAAGCCATCCCTGTATGGCAAAAACTCTCAATGACTCCCTCTCTCCCCTCTGCCTTCCTTTCACTCACCAAAATCTAGGAGGAAAGCTCTCCCTTTTGTTATAAAAGACCAGTGGGTCTTAAAGATCATTTTTCAAGGATACAAATTCTCTTTCAACGAACTCCCAATTTCAAGAGGGTACCCAGACTTACCTCCAAATCAGTGGGCAGAGGCATTGAAACAAGTCCAAACTCTCATATCCCAAGGGGCAGTAGAACCTGTCCCCTCAGATGAAACAGGCAAAGGCTTTTATTCCAGGCTATTTCTTGTTACCAGAAAAGAGGGCACTTGGCGCTCGATCCTCTATCTATCCATTCTGAACACCTCCCTGGTGGTCCCCAAATTCAAAATGCTAACTTTACAGCAGCTGCTGCCTATGCTGACAAAAAAATGCCTGGTTAGTGACCCTAGACTTAAAAGATGCCTACCTCCACATCCCCATAAGGGAATCCTGCAGGAAATTCCTGCGCTTCAGATCTGGCTCACAACACTTTCAGTTCCCTGTGCTACCCTTTGGCTTATCTACTCCTCCCTGGGTATTCACCAAATGCTTAGCCCCAGCCATAGCATTTTGCAGGCAGAGAAATATACAGATTTACCATTATCTGGACAACTGCCTCATTCATGCAGTGTGCAAAGAAAAGCTGCTGCAGGGCCTCCTCTTTGTCAAAACCCTCCTAATCTCGTTAGGGTTCACCATCAACGAGAAGAAATCAAGGCAAACACCCTCCAGGAAGATTTTTTTTTTTTTTTTTTTATTTTATTTTATTTTATTTTACATTTGTTTACTGGGTTAGTCTGACTGGATACATATCCCTTTTCAGCAGAGACCCGGGGAGAAAAGCTCCACAATTAAATAGAACAAACAATACATAGTCTAAGATCAGAAACATTCAAAATACAGATAGATTGAATACAAGTATATTCTATTAAATTCCACAATTACAATGTTGAGTAGCTACCCAAATATTTAGATAGGTTGAGAAGTAAAGAGGTTTGCGCTTTTAAGCACAAGGGAGAAGGCTATATCTTCATAGACAAGTCGAATCTATGGTTATAGGAGAGGGCAGTCAAAGAGAAGCGGACGTGTATAGAGAGAATAAGTTTAAGTGAAACTAGTGAGTTTTGGGTGAGGAAGTCCTATAGATAATAAAGAGTGGGTTGAAGGGATCCATAGGGTTAGTCAGGATTGTCACAAGGGCATAGCCAGTGTGCCTTAAGAAATGACTTGAGACTAGTTTTAAAATGGCTGAGCGAAGTTGTTAGTCTAAGGTTATTGGGAAGGGAATTCCATAGCCTTCCAATAGAATTGGCTTAGAGAGCATCCCCTCCCAAGTTATTTGATTTCATTGTTTGTACCAGGACACTATTAGAAGATCGGAGGCAGTTAAGGTTGGAGTAAGGGGTCAGGAGTTTGTTCAGAGAGGGTTTTTTTTCTGGTTCCTTAATTATTTTAAATGCTTCCGTAAGTTGATTAAATTTTAGAAGATTAGGTAATTCTAACCATTCAAGTTTCTTTAGGTTGAGACAGTGATGAGTACGGTAAGGAGACCCAGTCACAAATTTAGCGATGTGGTTATAAGCAACTGAGAGTTTGTTGAGCTCATTTTTATTGAGGAAGGATAGGACCGGGGAAGCATACAGTAGAGTGGAGAGAAGGTGAGTTTGCGCTATAGTTAATTTAGTATAAGGAGTTAGAAAGTTCTTAATTCTGTACATAGAACCTAGTTTCTTGTTAACTATCTTAATAGTTTGAGTAATATGAACATCAAATTTTAGCTTGTGATCAATAGTAACACCTAGTAGTTTAGTGTTGGTGACAGGTTCAATGATGGTGCCATTAATGGATTGAACATGAAAGATCTTATTATTAGAATGAGGCGGATATTGGCCTGAGGGGATTCCTGCGGTGGGGAAGATTAGAAGTAGCTTAGTTTTTATGGGATTTAGTATGAGTTTCCATTCCGAAAACCATTTTTCAACTGCCGCGAAGCAGTGTTGGGTGGCTATTTGGAGATTATGGAGGGAGACATCAGAACAAATCAGGGTGGAGTCATCTGCATATTGGATGCAGGTGGCTTTGGGGATGACTGAGTGGAGGTCGTTTATGAATACAGAGAAGAGAAGGGGACCAAGTATAGAGCCTTGGGGAACTCCTATGGTATTTGGTAGCAAGTGGGATAGTTTGCTTTGCCACTGGACTGCTTGTTGTCTACCAGAAAGGTAAGCATCAAACCACCGTAGGGCTAGGTTATCAAGGTGAAGGGATTTAAGGGTGTGGAGCAATAGTTGGTGATTGACCATGTCAAAGGCTTTTGACAAGTCAAGAAAGAGAGCAGAAGTTATAAATTTGGTGTTCCGACTGTTATTTACTGAATCCACAAAGGAAAGGAGGGCAGTGGTAGTGCTATGATGGGGGCGAAACCCATGTTGGGTTTTAGAGAGAAGATTGTTAAGGGTGAGGTAGTGTAGGAGTTGCTTGTGAGCACACCTTTCCATAATTTTTGCTATGGGTGACAAAATTGCTATACGTCTATAGTTCGATGTTTCCGTAGAGCGGCCTCCTTTGTGAAGTGGGATGACATATGATATTTTCCAGATTGAGGGGATGGTGGCCTCTGTAATGGTTCTATTAATCAGGATTGAGATGGGCTAGGCTATAACATCAGCTGCTAATTGTAGGTATTCGGCTGGGAGACGATCAGCCGATAGGGTGGATGGTTTGAGTTTCTTTAATAGAGTTCTAATGTAGGAGGTGGATATAGGTTGAAGACTAAAGGCAGGTAGATTTTTGCCAATAGGACTGGCTAAGGAGGTGGAAGTAGTAGGTAACTGACTGGCTAGTGCCTGAACGGTCTCAGTGAAGAAAGAGTTAAATGAGTTAGCTATTACTTCAGGATCTTTACCTATAGGTTTTTCAGGGGTAGGGGTAGTTGATTTCCCAGAATAACGAAGGTTATTAAAACCTGCCCAAAACTTCTTTGGGTTATTTTGGTGTTTGTCTTGGAGATGACAGAAGTAATTCTTTTTATCCCGGGTAGTATCTGTTTTTGTAGAATTTCTGAGCTGCTGAAATTTGATGCGATCTAGGGGTTCTTTGGTGGTACGCCATTTTAACCAGGCCTGGTCTCTGAGCTTAATTTTAGATCTGGTGTCTTTAGTTAGCCAAGGTGCAGTTTGGACTTTGGCTCTGATGGATCGGTTGGGTGCATAAGAGTCCAGTATATTTAGGAATGTATCATTAAAGTATGTAACACTCTCATCTATGGGGAGTGTTTTTAGCATGGACCAGTTACAGGATTTAAGTTCTGCTAGGAATTGTTCAAGAACAAATTTCTTCTTGTTTCTAACTACTTTATATATGGGAAGGTTTGTACGCATCAATTTATGCTTTATGATGAAGGTGGTAAGGTGGTCACTAAGATAATTGGGGAGGGTACCCGTGATATAATTAGGTGTGTCTTTATTTGTAAGAATCCAGTCGATAATACTTTCTTTTTGTTGAGAGTTACCTATTCTTGTGGGAGATATTATATTTTGGGAGAAGCCATATAGGTTGATGGGCAGGGGATTCATCTGGTCAGAGTATTGGGACCAGTCAAGGTTAAAGTCTCCTAGGACAATTGTTTCCTGGGGGGTAGTTTGAGGTAAGCCAGCTTAGTGGGAGCTCCACGGTTTCTAAGTTTTTCCCTGGTGGGATGTAGACTACAATTAGATTGATACACTTTTGGTTATTTAGGCATATTTTTAGGGCAATTAGTTCCATATTAGAGACCTTGGGGGGTTGTGTTGGGTTCATAATGATATTCAGTGTATTTCTAAACATTACTGCTATACCGCCACCTTTTTTCTCGATCAACCCTAAGTATATTGTAGCCAGGTGGAAGAATTTCTTCATCCTTAGTGGATGGTTTGAGCCATGTTTCAGATAGACACATGATGTCTGGGAGATGTGTGGCTATCATAGCGTGTAGATTATGTATCTTGTTATTTATACTTCTTAGGTTAAGATGGAAGATGAGGAGAGAGCTAGAGGATCTATGAGTTAACATAGGGGTGACGGGGTCTAAGACTGTGGATGGGCCTGGGTTAGGGTGAATATCCCCATCTTTAGTAATACTTGCTTTCAGGTGGTCTAAGAGACGTAGTAGTCTAATAAGTATCTTCAGACTAGATTTTGTATGGTTACTTTAGGATAACATTGGGTGAGATACATACTTTTGGGGCGTGATGTTGTCGTGGGGCAGTTAGAAGGAGAGATTAGATTCAAGGGAGGAGTTAGATGATTACAGGTGTGACCATTTGGGAAGTGAATACCCAGTAGGGTTTTGTTTTCATACCATGATAAGAGATAAGGAATCAGTAGGAGAAAAACTAGAGGTGGGATGATAGAGTTCATTATTTTGCCAGTCTAGTAGTCAAGGCTGATTAATTTTATATGTGGGGTTAGGAGGGCCAGCTAGTTAATTGGTAATTAGTTAGAATTATGGGAGGAGATAGGCTAACCGCAGGGGGCTGCTATGATTGGTTCAGGGGTTGAGTGGGATGGGATTATAACCTAATAAATGTGGATATAGCGGGGGCGGGTGGGATATGGGGGCAGGGTGGGGAGCGGAGCGAGCCCGAAGTAGCGAGGCAAGCGGAGCGGGGATACACCAGTCAGGAGTTTGCAGGGTCCTAAAGTCCAGCTACCTGTAAGTAGAGAATACAGCTATTGTGCACTGTTATCTTTTTATACGTAGCACCTAATTTTGTGTACTCTTGGTACAATTAGGCTAGGTTTGTCTGCAACTTCTTGGCTTAACAATACCTAACTTTAGGAATAGAAGTAGTGGGTTTTAAGTAAATTGTTAGGAATAAGTTGTATGGACAGGGGCTACCAGATTAGGTGAAAGGTACTGTTTTGTCCCTGCCTACAAGACGCTTTACAATACTACTAAATTTTAATAGGGTATCCTTTTACCCTATTTACTTGGGAAGTAGTTGGCTGACACCGTAGTACTTGTAGCCTGCTTGTGCATTCGCACCATAGGAGCAGTCCCTCTGCGTCACCGCCTTATGTTTGGGACCCACGCGGTTGTAGTTTAGGGGGCTATCTATGGTAAGATAGGAAACATAGATTAATATCAGGATAGTATAGTACTCTAGTTTAGTAAAGCTTATGGCCTATACATTTAAATTCTTGTAGTCAGGGATACTCTTAAAGAAAGGTTGATATCAAAGTTCAGTACCAAACAAAAATGGTTTTCATGTCCTTAATATATTATGTATAAGGGAAAACAACATTAAATTCAGTTAGAGATATAAGCCAAGATATGCACCAGTCAATCTTAATATATAGCAAGTTAAAGAATAAAGCTATAGCTTTGCTGGTTGAGTAGTTTAAAACACTACTAGAGGCAGAAGCACGTGCAGCGTTAATCAGATTCCCCAGGCAATACACTAGTAGATATAATTCTACACATACAGGCATATAAAACAAGAGTCGCTAAAACACGCGTTCCCCACAGCAAACTGGCTATCAGCTAGATTAATCGACTAAGTAACAGTGGTTTTACACAGTGATATACCATATACATTTAAGAGAACAGCAATGCTAACTTTAAATATCAGTTTCATTACTTAAGCTGGTATAATATCTTAGAGTGAAATGCTGTCGCCTCGTGTTGAACTGCTTATTACTTAACATAAAATGCTGTCGCCAAGACCATCTAAACGACTAAACAACAGTGGATTAACACAGTGATTTTCTTGGGAGCATTGCTGGACACAGCATCCCAAATGGCCTTCCTATCCCCAGAAAAGCAGAGCTTCCTGCCTCTCTACTTTACCCAGCTGGCTTCCAGAAGTCACCCCACTGGGAGGAAGTTCCCGCAAGCCTTGGGGTACATGGCATCTTGCATCCTCCTAATTCCTCTGGCCAGGCTTCATGTGAGAAAACTTCAGTGGTATCTAAAGAACCTTTGGTTTCAGCACTCTCAGCATCTTGAGACCTCTCTCCGTCTGATGCCCTGTATAAGGGCCAAGTTTCTCTGGTGGGTAGGGGCCAGTGCCAAGAACAAGGTTCTTCCCTTCATCCTCTGCCTAACTGGGCAGACCATCACCACCAACGCCTCAGACATTGCTCGGGACATTCACCTAGCAGGCAGGTGCACCCAAGGTTTTTGGGATGCCCAGCACCTTCCCTTACGCATCAACCAGAAGGAAATGATGGCAGTGCAAAAGGCTCTGACATCCTTCAAACCCCATCTCAGGCCAAGGTTTCACCTTATCAAAACAGACAACACCACAGTAATGTGGTACATCAACAAACAGGGAGGGACCCAATCTTACCCTCTGTGCAGGATAGCCATGAACCTCTGGCTGACAGCCTCCTCCTTGGGAGTACACCTAATAGCCCGTACCTACCAGGGATCAACAACACCCTGGCAGGCCACTTAAGCAGAAACTTACTGGACCCCCCCCATGAATGGCAGTTCCACAGAAAAATCTTTTTGCAAGTCATTCAGGAGTGGGGAACTCAGGAGGTGGATCTCTCTGCTTCGCACCTCAACCACCAGCTGAAAAAGTTCTGTACCTGGGAGTATCACCACCTGGCGTGGAAGGTAGATGCCTTGAACCTTCCCCTGGAACTCCCTCTTTGTGTACTCTTTCCCTCCTCTGCCTCTTATTTCCAAGGTACTGATCAAGATAAGGGAGGTGAGACCTAAGGCCATCCTCATTGCTCCAGATTGGCCCAGACACCATTGGTACCCCTTACTGCATAGCCTGACATTACAGCCTCCCAGCCAGTTTCCCCTGATTTCAGACCTCTTGACTCGGGTGGGGTGGGGGGGTGCGGCTCCCAGACTTGCAGATTCTCAAACTGTGAGCATGGCTCATACTCTAAAGGCAAACAGGGGGCCCCGTAAGCAAATAGATCCTAGACATTATTACAGTGACCAGAAGCCCCAGCACCAGAAAATCCTACGCATGGAAATGGAAAAGATTCTGCTCCTGGAAGCCAGTCCAAAGGGGGCAGTTCCTCACAAACCATCCATCCCTCTTATCCTGGACTACCTAGTGGAGTTACTCAATAGTGGCCTCTCCTTATCTTCTATTAAAATCCGCACCTCAGCTGATTTTGATACAGATCAGCCCCTGTTCTCACATCCTTTGATTAAACAATTCCTCAGAGAGGATTCTAATATCACACCTCCCAGAAGGCCACCCACGACAGCCTGGGACTTGAATTATGTTTTAGAAAAACTAACCTTACCACCCTTCAAACCTGCTGCTTCAACAGAACTGAGATACCTCTCCTGGAAGACTGCTTTCCTACTAGCTATCACCTCAGCCAGAAGGGTTTCAGAACTTCAGGCACTGCATTGAGCCATTCATTATTTTCCTTGCAGACAGGGTCTCCCTGAGGACTAACCCCTCCTTTATGCCCAAGGTGGTATCTAATTTGACTCTCAACCAGGCCATATATCTACCCACCTTCTTTCCTAACCCTCAAACTGGGGGGAAAGAATTCTGCACTCACTAGATGTGCATGGACAGCTCAGATACTACTTCAGCCGTACTAAACCCTTCAGGAAAACAGACCAACTTTTTGTCAGCTATGCCCCAGGGGCACAGGGGAAACCCATTTCCAAACAAACCATTTCAAAATGGATATCACACTGTATCCATTTCTGCTACAGATTATATGGGAAACCACCCCTTAAGTCTATTCGTACCCATTCCACTAGAGCAGCCTCCACTTCCACAGCATTCCTCAGAGGAGTTCCCACCAGGGACGTCTTGGAAGCTGCCACCTGGACTTCTGGCCATACCTTCACAAAGCATTACTACCTACCTCTTTACTCTAAGGCTAGGGCAGGGTTTGCCTCTGTAGTTCTGAAGGGCATGCTGACCCATGCCTAGGTCTCTTACTAACCCTACCACCCCTTTCCTCAGCTTTGGGAATCCTCCCACAGGTGATGACTGCAACAGTGAAACACGAAGAACTTAGTGCAGTTGTATACAATTACCATAAATGTAGGTGTTCGAGTGTATTCACTGTTGCAGTCCTGGTTTCCCTCCCTACTTCCCCCTTGTATCCTCTTTCCTTAGGGAGACATAAGGTTCTTTCAGTGGCTTTTAGCCACCAGGACCACTTTACCATATTTCCTTGTGCTCCTCACTGGTTAGGGCAAGAAAAACTGAAGTAATGCCGTTGGCTGCCTTGCTTTATAGCATTGACGACCTGACGTCAATCAACAAGCGACAGCGGCTGACACAGAAAAACATTGACTCTGGTATTTGGGTTGGCCGAGTGCTACCACAGCAGGTATAACCCACAGGTGATGACTGCAACAGTAAATACACTCAAACATCTACATTTATGGTAAGTGTACACAACTGTACTTTCATCCACTTTGCAAAAGAAGCAGCATTCAAAAACTGTTTGCAGATGGGACTGGCAGAAATATCCACCACTCTGCACCATGTGTATAACGTAGCATTGCTAAAACAACAAGCGTTCAGAGACCACTTCTAGACCTGTACCTCTATAGGCAAGTCCTTTATTCAGCTGTCTCTCCCCTCCAAACCATTCGTTTAGGGAATTCTTTAGCTAGAGAGGGGCAGGTGAGAAACAAACTTTTTTTCCACTGGGGTGGTGCATCCTGAATTTGTTCCACTTTATTTTAATGTGATTATCTGGAACCTTCTGGTGGTATGCTTCTCCAAGGAGCAGGTTCCTTGGGCCATCTTGCCAATGACTGGGAGCACTTGGGACTAGGACCTGTTCTTTTAGAGTTGATCTCAGGTCCATGCAAACCAACTTACCCAGATTTGTCTAGCTGTTCACCCAGTCGGGCTTTTGTGTCGGTGCGTAGATATCATGCTGATGTTTGATGGTAGCCTAGGAAACTTGTTATGAAATGCATGATTAGGGAGTTTGGTGAAGTCTGCACCAGACCCATTTTAGGTCCGTCTCCATACTGCTTTCTATTTTGCTAGTGTTTGTCCTGATCACCCTGACACTCAGTGCTAGTCTATTACATGCTTAGTATTTGCACGAGCACATGCCATTGAATGTGTGGGAGTTCATCACCTTCTAAAGGATCCTTTCAGGATTTGGAAGATCTTATGGCCATTGAGTCAGAGTGGCACAGATGAGTGCATCCTACCACCACCATCCACATGTCCTGTGGATGATCGCTCCTTTACATGTACCGTCAGACTGATGGCAAGCAGCTTAGACTAACCTCTGGCTCTGTCCGATGTCCACTCCCCCAGAGAAGCACCTGGCAGAATAATTCTTAGGATTCACTAGGTCATCCCCCTCATTGAGCCTGTCTTTAGGAATGTTACCAGAGTAGCCAGAAGAACACTGAATTCATTGTTTTTTTCGTCCATCTCAACCTGTGGTTTCCTCTGATCCAATCAGATCCGACCTCTGCTTTGTTATATCATCAGCTTTGAAGCTGCAGCTGCTCTCCCATAATACTCTGCAAGCCTGAATCTCTTTGTATCTTATTTTGCTGCTTACAAGTGCCATATGTGTCTCTGCAGCTCCAGCTAACTGTTTTGATATTTATAGCCTTTTTGATAATTTTTGATGATTGTGCAGTATTTTATTTACTCCTCTCCCTGTTAGAACTCCCTGTTAGTGTGAATAGAGTATTTGCTTATTTGTAGTGTTTTTTTTCCCACCTTCCTCCAATTTGCCCATTGATGTTTGTATTTCTTGGCTATCCTCTTCAGCTTTTTTATTGAGTATTGGTGGGTCTGCTGTATGGTGTTGGGTAACATTTTATAGTGTTTTTGCAGTGCTGTTGGTGTTAGTGAAGACTTGTGTATTTTTGGAGATGTTCTTCGTGTTTCACTGTTGCAGTCATCACATTTGGGTTATCTGCCTGCAGGTAGCCCTTAGCCGGCCTGAATACCAGAGTCTTGGATTCCTACGTTGGATGCTGTCTCTTCTTCCATGACGTCAGGTCGTCAGAGGGTATAAAACATGCAGCCGATGCCATTGCATCAGTCTTTTTGCCGTGCAGTGCCCGAAGTAGAAGCAGTTGGCAAGTGCCGGTCAACTGACTCCTGAAATTTTTGTTTTCGAGTTTCAGAACCGAAGTCTTCAAAAGAAGGTAAGTACCCCATTGGGGATCTTTTTTCTTGCTCCAACCGATGTCAGTAAAAGTTAACAATTGTCTTACCTGTAGAAAGCAAATACCTCTTAAAGATTTTCATTCGTACTGCATTCCCTGCTTAGGCCCAGACCACGATGTCCCTCTCTGTCGGTTTTGTGCATTGTTCAACCCCCGAACTATTGGTCGTCGGGCTACATTTGCAGCAAATTATTTTGGTACTCTGTATCCGTACTCTGAAATGGCTTCGGTAAGCCATCCGACTACTGATCTTCCGAAAAAAACGTAAGGATAAAGACAGAGACAGACTGCTTAGGTCCAAAACCGCCGACGATACTTCCGTTAAGCTAGTCACCAGTCCACCGGTACTCCGTGAGGCGCTTTCGCAGCCCTTGATACCCGCTACTTCTGATTCGCAGGCCTCCACTGAGACCCATTCGGAGTCCGGTATGCCGCGAGATGCTTCTTCGACTATGAAACCTGCGGATGTCTCTACCTTGGATGGTCCAGAGCCGCTGTGCAGGCACCAGCTTCTGAGGGTGTATTCAGGCATTTTAAACTGACACCATCTTCTTCATCCAGGCCTAAAACTCGCACCACGCCTAGAAAACCAATGTCCAAACCGCATGCTCAGGCTCATATGCCTAAAAAACAAATGCTTAGAATGGCTGAAGACCTTATTACCTTAATTAGGGGAAGTCAGCCTTCCCCCTCTAAGAGACCTAGAACTGATTTCCTTCTGATTCTTCTGAGCAAGAATCTGATATTTCTGTTTCTTCTGATTACCAGGATTTGCCCTTATCGACCTGTGAGGATTCTGATGCACAGGATTCCATTTCCTCTGTTTCTCCTCCAGAAATTTTTTCTTTTGGTGAAACATCGCACACTCTTAGGGAGCATTTCCGCTGTGAAAGCCAGGATTACTCTAACTCCAAAAAGAGACTTAGGGAATTCTTACTCCTTCCTCAACACAGGCCTTTAGCTATCCCTCCTGTTCTGGACATTGTAGATGATGCTTTCTTGGAATCTAGCTTTTCCCCAGACACTTTACCTCCTGCTCCCAGAAAACCTGACTGGTATTACAGAGTACCTGACTCTCACAAGTTCCTCTTCAAGAATCCTACTGCGGATCCAGAGACCACTTCCCAAGGACCAAAAGGCATTAAGGCTACTGCTGCCAAAAAACTTACCCCTTCTAATAGATTCTAGAGCCTTGGACAGATGGGGTGCGAAGGTATACACTTCTGCTACTTTGGCCGTTAGGGCTTTGAATTGCCAGTTTCATATGTTAAAGTACCAGCAGCATATTATGGGACTACTTAAACAGAAAATGATGTTGATTCCTGACTGTGCTGAACACACAGAATTACAGGATTTAATGCATTCTGCAGAACAATTTGGTAAACGTACTTTGCAATGTGGTTTTGACTCTTTAGAAGTATCTTGCAGGGCTGCTGTCACTGAGTCTGTACCTAGAAGGCATGCTTGGCTCAAGGAGCAAAATTTGCCAGGTCATGTTAAAGCTAAATTACTGGATGCTCCCTTAAACCAAGACTGCCTGTTTGGCAACAAAGCAGAAGTCCTCAAAAAGATGGAGGAAAAAGCTATATTATGCAAACTGCTAAAGATTTCCAGCAAGTACAGCCTCTCAGATTTAGTAGGCATTGGCCTTCAGAGAACTGGTCCTTTCCAGTCTCTTCCATGCCTACAGTCCAAACCCAGGAACAGCAGACCACCTAGGTTACAGTCTCAGGCGCTACGCACAGGCCTAAGCAGTGTGGGGCTCCTACTTCTAAATCAGGGAGTAGTAAGGCACCCCCCGACGGAAAAAATGGCACAATGACTTAACCTTAACCCTTCCAAGCCCTACTCAACTGCCTGCTCAGTTAGGAGGAAAGCTCGCCCTGCATGCAAAAAAACTGGCAACTCATTACCCAGGACAAATGTGTTTTGAATACAGGTTCCCAAAGATACAGATTCCACTTCCACACCCTACCAACCCCAAACGGTTGGCCAGACCTACCCCCAAATCAGTGGGCAGAGGCCCAACAGCAAGTTCTCTCTCTTCTACATATCAGGTCTATTCAACCTGTCCCAGCAGAAGAAAGGGGACAAGGTTTTTATTCAAAACCTTTCCTGGTACCCAGAAAAGACAGCTCCTGGCATCCTATCCTGGACCTCTCTATTCTAAACACTTTTTTGGTAATACCAAAATTCAGAATGCTAACACTTCAACAGCTGCTTCCTATACTAGGCAAATATGCCTGGTTGGCAACCTTAGACTTAAAGGAAGCTTACCTGCACATTCTAGTAAGGGAATCTTGCATGCTTCTGGGCAGGCTCCATGCACTATCAGTTCTCTGCACTTCCCTTTGGCTTATCTACTGTGCCCAGAGTATTCACAAAGTGCCTAGCTCCAGCCATTGCACTTTGCAGGCAGAGAAAAATTCAAATATACCCATACTTAGCCGATTGTCTGATTCAGGCAGAAAGCCAGGACTTGCTATTAAAACATCTGGCATTCGCAAAGAAACTTCTAACCTCTCTGGGGTACACCATAAACAAAAAGAAATCTCACCTAGTTACCCTGCCAACAGATTGTATTCCTGGGAGCAAGCTTGAACACAACTTCCCAGATGGCTTTCCTCACTCCAGAGAACCAAGTTTACTTGACAACCTACTTCAAACTATTGGCCACAAAACCCCAGCTATGTGCAAGGAAAATACTGCAAGCCCCTGGGGTTCATGGCCTCTTGCATTTTACTAATTCCATATGCAAGACTGCATATGAGGAAACTACAATGGTATCTAAAAAGCCTATGGTGTCAACATTCTCAGGACCTGGAATCAATGATTCCTATCATTCCTGGTATAAAGACAGAGTTAATTTGGTGGGCAGAGGCCTGCTACCACAACAATGGGCTTCCTTTCACTCTACCCCCTGCCACCCAAACCCTAACAACAGATGCATCAGACTATGCATGGGGGGGCTCACTTGGCAGGGCATTGCATTCGAGGCAAATGGAACCCGAGACAGATTCACCTGCATATCAACCAAAAAGAAATGTTAGGTGTACAGAATTCCCTGACAGCCTTCAAAGACCACATTCTTCCAGGACAATTATTGGTAAAGACAGAACCAAAGTTATGTGGTACATAAACAAGCAGGGGGGAACCCACTCTTACCCTCTCTGTAGACTAACCATGGCTCTGTGGAACACACCCTTGAGCTACCAAGTGCACCTGCAAGCTCAGTTCCTGCCAGGCAAGCTAAATTCACGGGCAGATGACCTAAGCAGAAATCTCATGGACCCACACGAATGGAAACTGTTACCAAAAATATTCAGCCTCTTGAGGAACAAATGGGGGACTCCAAAGGACCTGTTTGCCTCCCCTCAGAACTACCAATTGGACAAATTCTCCACAAGGACTTCCCACAGTCAAGCCTGGAAAGTGGATTCCCTGTCCTTTACCTGGGAAAGCCTCTCAGTTTATGCGTTTCCCCTCTGCCTCTCCTCTCGAAGGTTCTGCAAAAGATCAAACAGGACAAGCCAAGGACAATACTGATTGCACCAGATTGGCCACACCAGCACTGGTACCTCCTCTTGTGCAGTATGACACTACTGGAACGATGGCACCTGCCTCAGACCCCTTCCCTGCTGTCCCAGCAGGTGGGCCAGATTTTGCACCCTCAGCTTCAAACCCTGAACCTTGCATCCTGGCTAATTCTTTGAGCCCTCCAATAGCATCCCTCAGTAAGCAGGTGCTAGATGCCGTTCTGGAGGCAAGGAGGCCTAGTACTAGAAAATCCTATGCTGAAAAGTGAAAAAGATACTGTTCCTGGGGCCAGACTCAGGGGATGGACACAACAGTGCTCAGCTTAACTCATATTCTTCACTACTTAACAGAAATGCTCCACAAGGGCCTATCCTTCTCATCAATTAAAATTAATTCCTCTGCCATTTCAGCACATTGTAATACTGAGCCTACCCCTCTTTTCTCACCCCCTGCTAAAGCAATTCCTTAGAGGGGCCAAAAATGTAAGACCCCCCTACTCCAGCCTGGGACCTTAACTTTGTATTGAAAAGGTCACTCTCCCTCCCTTTGAGTCAGCTGCAACTGCAGAGTTGAAATTCTTTTCTTGGAAAACAGCCTTCCTTCTAGCCATCACTTCAGCAAGAGTGTCTGAATTACAGGCCCTTATGGCAGTGGAACCCTTCATTATCTTCCATACAGGGTTTCCCTCCGGACCAATCCTTCCTTTATGCCCAAGGTGGTGTCTAATGTGGCCCTAAATCAGTCCATTCATTTGCCTACTTTTTTCCCTAATCCACAAAACAAAGGAGAACTAATACTGTTCTCTCTGGACGTGCACAGGCAACTTTGATTTTATTTGGACAGGACTAAGCCTATCTGAACAGCTGCTAGTTGGCTTTGCTACAGGGCAGAGGGAAGGACATTTCAAAGCAAACCATTTCTAAATGGGGATAGCCCATTCCATTCATTTTAACTGTAGGCACCATGGAAAACCTACCCCACAGGGAATAAGATCACATTCCACCAGGGCTGCATCTACCTCTACAGCCTTTCACAGAGGAGTCCCTACCAGGGACACCCTAGAAGCTGCTACCTGGAGCTCTGTACATACCTTCACCAAGCATTACCACATGCCTGTTTTTTCTAAATCCAGAACTGGTTTTGCTACTGCAGTCTTGCAGGGCTTAATAGCTGGCCCTAATGCTCTCTAACTTATTCCTCCCTTCCTTAGCTTTGGGAATCAACCCAAATGTGATGACTGCAACAGTGAAGCACGAAGAACCATAGTACAGTTGTGTACACTTACCATAAATGTAGATGTTTGAGTGTATTCACTGTTGCAGTCCTGGTTACCCCCCCTCCAGCCCTCTGACTTCTCTTGGCTCTACCCTTCCTTCTTGTTTGGTGTATTTAAGCTTTCTGGTGTATTTGCTTTCTGATGGAGGTGTACCAAAACACATAATTCCTTCCCACTGTGGGGGCACCTGACATCTGGGGCAAGAAAAACTGATGTAATGGTGTCGGCGCATGTTTTATACCCCTGATGACCTGACGTCATGGAAGAGACAGCATCCGACACAGGAATCCAAGACTCTGGTATTCAGGCCAGCTCAGGGCTACCTGTAGGCAGATAACCCAAATGTAATGACTGCAACAGTGAATACACTCTAACATCTACATTTATGGTAAGTGTACACAACTGTACTTTATTCTGTGACTTGGTTGTGCAGTTATGGAGTCATGGACAAGTCCTTAGGTTTTAACAAGTGCCTGGGCTGTGGGTATAAGCTTCTTTCCCAGGATAGTGAAGACAAATGTGTGTTTTATTTAGGTGCTGTTCACCTTGATGAAGAATATAAGGCCTGCTCGGCCTTTGGTGCTATGGCTGTAATGGACAGGAGGGCCAAGCATGTCTTGATGGGCATGTTGGCTGCTTCCCTGTCCCCTGTATTCTACTTCCCCCTCTCCTAGCAAAAAAACTGCTAAAAAGGAAGAGCAGTAGACCACCAAGTAGGAAACCAGGAGAAAAACAAAAATAAAAGGAGGAAGTGAGGAAAAACTGAGACTTAAGGAAAGAGAGTCAAAAAAGTGTAGAAGTCCCCTCCTCTTCTTTTTTTTTTTTTTTTTTTTCTCCTGGATCCCAAGATCCTAAAACCTTTGGTGGCTTTGGTTCATTCTTCACCTTCTGAGTTGGCATCTCCTTGGCACCATTACCCTCAGTTTTATATTCTTCCCAGACCTTGTATTAGGATCCACAAATTTCTGTGGGTCAAGTTATCCTGAGCCCCTGACTTTCTGCAGCTCTGGTCTTCAATAGGAGACTCCTTTCCAGCCTATTATGTCTGTTGAATCTTCCCCAGAACCATCTCCTCTTAGAGTCCAAGACCCTCCCCCTTTTGGATCCATCTGTCTTCCTTCCCTGTTTTCTGACTCAAGAAGTTTCTGTTGATGGCTTCTTCTAAGAGCTTCAAAGATGTTGATTTGGACCAGATTCTGAGATCATTCTTGAAAACCCAGCCAGAATTGGGGGTCATCCCCTATCCCTCGGCTTTGAGGGATTCATGCACCTGGTTCCAACTGCTTAAGGTCATTGTTTTGTCTGTTTTGACAGATGTCTTTCAAGAATGCAACTGCAGTCCTTACATATGGGTTGTCCTGCCTCAGGCAGCCCTCGGTCGGCCGGATTCCAAAGTCTGGGTCCGGCGTCGGCTGATGTCGCATCCACCCCGACGTCAGACAGGCTGGGGTATAAAAGCATCAGTCGACGCCATCTTCCTCAGTCTTTCTTGCCGCGCGGTGCCCGAAGCAGAAGCAGTTCGCAAGTGCCGGTCGGTCAGCTCCTGTGTTTTCGTATCCGAAGTCATCAAAAAGCTAAGTACCCCGTTAGGGAAACTTTTCTTGCCTCAGCCGATGTCAGAAAAATCTGAAAAAGTTAATAATTGTTTGTCTTGTGGTAAACAAATACCTCATAAGGACTTCCATTATTACTGCCTCCCCTGCCTTGGCCCAGACCACGACGTCTCTGCCTGTGCTGCCTGTGCTTGCTTCAATAAGCACACACTCAGGCGCCGGGCAGAGTTTGCTGAAGACTTTTTCGGTGATAAATTCGCTTATACCATGTCGTCGGAACAACCGACACCTCACATTTCCAAAAAGCGGAAAGACCGGGACCGACATTCTCGGCCCGCGACTTCCACCGACACCACGCCAAAAACTACCGCGAGTGCATCGGTCTCTGAGACGGTTGTTCACCGCTCCGGACCGACGACACCAAGTTACCGATCACGCCGGCCCTGGAGACTGCACCGGGGCCAGTTGTTGATTTTCCTCCAGAAACTGAAACCCAAGATTTGTCTGAGACCATTCCGGTGGACAAGGTTACTCCAGCACGTGGGGCAGCTAGGCCCCCTATGTCTATGTCTATCAAGGCCTACACCCGTGCTAAGGCTGCCAGCCAGGCCAAGTCTCACCCTCCTAAAGCTTTGCCTCAGCCCACTACTGATAAGCAAATCATGACTTTAGCTGCAGATTTAATTTCTTTAATCAGAGGCTCCCAGGCCCATCCTGACAGAGGTTCTCAGCCACCTTCAGACAAAAGGCCTAGGGTTGAGCATACAGACATCCTTTCTTCAGATGAAGCCTCTGGTGACTCCGATCACTCAGATACCCAGGAAGAGTCCTTCCAGGCATACGAGGATTCGGATGCGGAGGAATCTATCCCTTCTGCCTCTCCTCCTGAGGATATTTCTTTTGGGGAAATTCTTCACTCCATGAGAGAGCATTTTAAGTGGCAAGGTCAGGAATTCTCCAACTCCAGGAAACGGCTTTGTACCTTCCTTAAGCTTCCCCAACACAGGTCTTTAGCTATCCCTCCAGTGTTAGATGTACTGGATGATGTGTACTCAGACTCCAGTGCTTCTCCTGATTCTCTCTCCCCTGCTCCTGTCAAGCCAGACAGATACTACAGGGTTCCTGAAACTCACAAGCATTTCTTTAAGGCCCATTCTGTAGATCTAGAAACTATTTCCCAGGGGCCCAAAGGGGTGGCCACATCCACGGCCAAAAATCCTTTACCCTCAGACAGGGAAGCTAGGTCCCTGGAGAGGTGGGGCAAAAAAGTTTATACCTCAACCACTCTTGCCATGAGGGCCCTCAATTGCCTTTTTCATATGTTTCAGTATCAGGATTTCTTGATGGATGACTTGCAAAAAAAGTTAGCCTCTCCTGAGCCTTTAGATAGAAAGGCCTTGCAGGATTTGGTCCATAACACACAGCAGGTTAGCAATCATTTTCTTCAGTGTGGCTATGATGCATTGGAAGCTTCATGTAGAGCAGCTATGACAGAGGGGCAGTCATACGTAGACATGCATGGTTAAAAGAACAGGCATTGCCAGATCATGTTAAAGTAAAGCTTCTAGATGCACCTCTGGAAAAGAACAAGCTATTTGGTGCTAATGCTCAGGATGTGTTGAAATCAATTGAGGAAAAGGCTAAATCAGTGCAAACAGTCAAGGATTTCCTCCAGGTTCAGCCACCAAAGTTCAGCAGGAATTGGCCTTCTAAGAATTGGTCCTTTCCGGACATTGGCAAGTTTCAAAGGGGAAAAAACAGGCGTGCCCAAGGAAGAGGGCAATACAGAGGCTCCTACAGGGGACGCCAATGGCAACCGACTAATCAGAGAGGTGGCGCAGGGACTTCCTCTGCTCCACAGGGACAATCACAATGACTTGACTTTGACACCGCCGGCCAAGGCTCAAAGAGAAGCACCTTTAGGTGGAAAATTATCCTTATTTTCAAAAAAATTGGCATATTTTAACAAAGGACAAATGGATTCTGGACATAATAGACCAAGGCTACAGGTTCCACTTCCATACTTTGCCAACAAGACAAGGCATGCCAAACCTGCCACAAAATCAAAGGGCAGAGGCATTCGAACAAGTTTCAAAGCTGATACAAATCAAAGCAATAGAAAAGGTTCCTCCTCGGGAACAAGGCCAGGGATTTTACTCGACCGTTCCTTGTTCCAAGAAAAGAAAAGCAATGGAGGCCTATACTGGACTTGTCCGCTCTAAACACTTTTCTCATTGTACCAAAATTCAAAATGCTGACGCTACAGCAACTCCTTCCCATGCTGGGCAAGGGGTCTTGGCTGGTTACTCTAGGCCTCAAGGAGGCATACCTGCATGTCCCAATCAGACACAGTTGCAGAAGATACCTCAGATTTTTTGCAGGGTCAGAGCATTATCAATTCTCAGCATTGCCTTTTGGCTTATCTACTGCGCCCAGAGTATTCACGAAATGCCTGGCTTCAGTAATTGCAGACTGCAGACTCCAGGGGATACAAATATACCCTTACCTGGACGACTGCCTTATACAAGCGGACAGCAAACAAGCCTTGACAAAAAACTTGAATTATGTCATTCACTTACTACAGTCTTTGGGATACACAGTCAACTTACAAAAATCAAGACTAATGCCATCCCAACAAATAATTTTTCTAGGAGCCAAACTAGACACAGAATCACAAATGACTTACCTCACAGAAGAGAAGCAAGAACAATTACCACATTACTTCAAAAGCCTAGCAATGCTCACCCAGATGACTGCAAGGAAAATCCTGCAGGCCCTGGGTTTCATGGCATCTTGCAGTCTACTGATTCCACTGGCAAGACTACACATGAGAAAACTACAATGGTACCTAAAAAGTTTATGGTCTCAACACAGCCACGACTTAGAAGCAATTATCCCACTCATCCCATGTCTACAAAGGGAATTTTTATGGTGGGCCCAAGCAAGCCAGTTAAACAAAGGTATGCCTTTCAACAAACCTCAAACAAGCCAAACCATTACAACAGACGCCTCAGACCATGGATGGGGGGCGCACATGGAGGGCAGATGCATTCAAGGGCAATGGGCCCCCCAGGAAGTACATCTACACATCAATCAAAAAGAGATGTTAGCAGTGATTCATGCAATCGAGGCCTTCGGAAAATATCTTCAACAAGGTCATCTGCTAATAAAGACAGACAACACCACTGTTATGTGGTACATAAACAAGCAGGGAGGTACTCATTCTTACCCCCTTTGTAGACTAACAATGACTCTTTGGGAAAAGTCTCTGAAACTGAACATACAGCTGCAATCCCAGTCTGTTCCGGGCAGGGACAATGTTCTGGCAGACGGTCTAAGCAGAAACATCCTGGACCCGCACGAATGGATGTTGCATCCAGACATTTTTGCACAAATAACTCATGCATGGGGAAGGCCGGACATAGATCTCTTTGCCATACACGACAGATCAGCAACTCCGTAGTAGAAAATATTTATTACACAGAAAAAATCTCTAGCTCCCCTGCCACTTGCCTTTAACAGAGTGCATAGATCTCTTTGCCTCCCACCTCAATCATCATCTGAAAAAGTTTTGCTCGAGGACACACCATCCACAAGCGTGGAGAATAGATGCTCTCTCATTCAGCTGGAACTCTCTAACAAGCTATGCATTCCCACCTCTACCATTAATGACCAAGGTGTTACTGAAGATCAAAGCAGAGCAACCGAAAGGCATTTTAATAGCTCCAGATTGGCCAAGGCAGCACTGGTACCCATTCCTAAGGAGCATAGCTCACACAAAGCCGTGGCCCCTGCCTCAATGGCCTCTACTCTTGACTCAACACAATTACAGGACGGTTCATCCCAACCTGCAAACACTGCAGCTGACAGCTTGGAGGGTTCCATGATTTCTCCCCATATCTCTCTCTCCAAGGAAGTTCAACAGATTTTATTGGAAGCACGCAGACCTTCCACCAGAAAGACTTATTCAGCCAAATGGAAGAGATTCAACATCTGAAATACCAACAGGGGACAGGATGCCTCAGTAATGAACATCCCACAAGTACTGGAATACTTGGCAGAAATGCTGCATAGTGGACTTTCCTATTCTTCCATAAAAATACACGCTTCAGCAATTTCAGCAAAATACAACACTGATCCGCCTGTGTTTTCACATCCTTTGCTAAGACAATTTCTAAGAGGGATAAAGAATATCAAACCTCCTAGAAAACCACCAGTGCCTGCATGGGACCTCAACTTCGTGTTGAAAAAAATAACTCTTCCTCCTTTTGAACCAGCAGCATCTTCAGAATTGCAATTTCTCTCCTGGAAAACAGTTTTCCTGTTGGCAATTACCTCAGCAAGAAGAGTTTCGGAGATACAGGCCCTCATGGCAGTACCTCCATTCCTCATTTTTCATCAGGACAGAGTTTCTTTAAGGACCAATCCTTCATTATGCCAAAAGTGATATCCAGGGTGTCTCTAAATCAAGCAATTCACCTGCCTACTTTCTTCCCCAATCCTCAAAATAAAGGGGAAAAGCTGCTGCACACTCTGGACATACACAGACAGCTACGCTACTACTTGGACAGAACAAAGGCCAACAGAAAGTCTGATCAATTGTTTGTAGCACACGCTCCTGGAGTGCAAGGAAAGGCAATTTCCAAACAAACAATTTCAAAATGGATTGGACATTGCATCAGATTTTGTTATTCTTTCCACGGAAAGGGTGTGCCAGCCAATATCAGGCCACACTCCACCAGAGCTACAGCCACCTCCACAGCCTTCTTAAGAGGGGTGGCTACAAAGGACATTCTAGAAGCTGCTACATGGAGCTCCGTGCATACATTTTCCAAACACTACAACCTGCCTTTATATTCCAGATCCCGAGCAGGCTTTGCCTCGGCAGTCCTGCAGGGCATTTTAGCTATACCATCCTTATCTTAGAGCCTACCACCCCCAGCTTGGCTATGGTATTCTACCCATATGTAAGGACTGCAGTTGCATTCTTGAAGGACATAGTACAGTTTTGTACCTACCATAAATGTAGATGTCCGATAGATATGCAACTGCAGTCAGGTTTTCCCTCCCTCCTACCCCTCTGTGTATTGGGTCCACTTCCCCTCTTTTATACTTAGCTGGGGATATTTGTTATGGTGTATCTGTTTATTGCTATTGTGTGTGTCTGGAAATTTTATCCAGTTCTAAATTTAGCCTTCCTTGGAGGGCACCTGGCATCTGGGGCAAGAAACACTGAGGAAGATGGCGTCAGCTGATGCTTTTATACCCCAGCCGGTCTGACGTCGGGGTGGATGCGACATCAGCCGACGCCGGACCCAGACTTTGGAATCCGCCTGACCGAGGGCTGCCTGAGGCAGGGACAACCCATATGTAAGGACTGCAGTTGTATATCTATCGGACATCTACATTTATGGTAGGTACAAAACTGTACTTTTCTGTTCTTCCTTTGGACCTTCATTCAGCTCTGTTGATTTCAGAGCCAAACAGTTTATTACCATGTTGGTGCCAACAGCATGATGATCTTCAGCACTGACTTCAACCTTGATGGCCTTGACACTGATGCGTTGGTCTACGTTGCTGAGGTATCTGATCTGAGCACTTATTGTTGGGAGTTTTGGATCCATCCCTTCCTTTGGGTACCTGTGCTATTAATAACTCTGCTTCAGTATCAAAGTAGTATCCATCCCATTCGGTGTTGAGTTTGGGAGGTTCCCTGAGATCGGAGGATTGAAAAAACTTGCTCTCCACCAGTCCAGCTTTGGTGTTTTGTTCAGTGTTGACGTGAGACAGGATATGTAGCTTGTACCTGCAGTGGATCCATCTTGATCCCCATGTCCATCCAGCGTCTGACTCTATTAAATATTTATTGTGACAGCTTCACTGTCTGACTTTGATCAGTCCTAGTTCAGGAGGTTCTCATTGGATGTCCTTCAGGTTGTCCTGCCTCAGGCAGCCCTTCGTTCGGCCGGATTCCAAAGTCTGGGTCCGGCGTCGGCTGATGTCACCTCTTCCCCGACATCAGAGCGGCTGGGGTACAAAAGCATCAGCCGACGCCATCTTCTTCAGTCTTTCTTGCCACGCGGTGCCCGAAGCAGAAGCAGTTCGCAAGTGCTGGTCAGCCAGCTCCTGTGTTTTCAGTTACCGAAGTCATCAAAAAGCTAAGTACCCTGTTGGGGGACCTTTTCTTGCCTCAGCCGATGTCAGATAAAACTGCAAAAGTTAATAACTCTTTGTCTTGTGGTAAACAAATACCTCATAAGGACTTCCATTCTTACTGCCTTCCCTGCCTTGGCCCAGACCACGACGTCTCTGCCTGTGCTGCCTGTGCTTGCTTCAATAAGCGCACACTCAGGCGCCGGGCAGAATTTGCTGAAGACTATTTTGGGGATAATTACTCCTATATCATGCCGTCGGAACAACCGACAACACATATTTCCAAAAAACGTAAGGACCGGGACCGACATTCTTGGCCCGCGACTTCCACCGACACCACGCTAAAACCTTCCGCGAGTGCATCGGTCTCTTCGGAGGCGGTAATTCAACCGCTCCAGACTGACGACACCACTTTACCGCACACTTCGGTCCCGGAGGCTTCCCCGGTGCCGGTTGTTGATTTTCCTCCTGAAACCGAAGCCCAAGATTTGCCTGACACCATACCGGTGGACAAAGTTATTCCTGCACGTGGGGCAGCTAGGCCTCCGGTGTCTATGTCCATCAAGGCCTACACACGTGCTAAGGCTGCCAGCCGGGCTAAGTCTCACCCTCCTAAATCTTTTTCCCAGGGTCCCACTTATGATAAACAGATTGTGACTTTAGCTGCAGATCTAATTTCTTTAATCAGAGGCTCTCAGGCTCATCCAGACAGAGGTTCTCAGCCGCCTGCAGACAAAAGGCCTAGGGTTGAGCAGACAGATACCTTTTCCTCAGATGAAGCCTCTGGTGACTCAGACCATTCAGATTCCCAGGAAGAATCCTTCCAGGCCTACGAGGATTCTGATGCTGATGAATCTATTCCCTCTGCCTCTCCTCCTGAGGATATTTCTTTCGGGGAAATTCTCCACTCCATGAGAGAGCACTTTCAGTGGCAGGACCAAGATTTCTCCGACTCCAGGAAAAGGCTTCGTACTTTCCTTAAGTTACCCCAGCACAGGCCTTTAGCTATTCCTCCAGTGTTAGATGTATTGGATGATGTGTACTCAGACTCGAATGCTTCTCCTGATTCTCTCCCTCCTGCTCCTGTCAAGCCAGACAGATATTACAGGGTTCCTGAAACTCATAAGCATCTCTTTAAGGCCCATTCTGTTGATCTAGAAACTATTTCCCAGGGACCCAAAGGAGTGGCCACTTCCACGGCCAAAAATCCTTTGCCCGCAGACAGGGAATCTAGGTCCCTGTAGAGGTGGGGAAAAAAAGTTTATACCTCAACCACCCTTGCCATGAGGGCCCTTAACTGTCTTTTTCATATGTTTCAGTATCAGGATTTCTTGATGGATGATTTGCAGAAAAAGTTAGCCTCTCCTGAGCCTTTAGATAGAAAGGCCTTGCAGGATTTGGTTCATAATACTCAGCAGGTTAGCAATCATTTTCTTCAGTGTGGTTATGATGCATTGGAAGCTTCATGTAGGGCAGCTATGACAGGGGCCGTCATACGTAGACATGCTTGGTTGAAAGAACAGGCAATGCCAGATCATGTTAAAGTAAAGCTTCTAGATGCACCTCTGGAAAAACACAAGCTATTTGGTGCTTATGCTCAAGATGTGTTGAAATCAATTGAGGAAAAGGCTAAATCAGTACAAACAGTCAAAGATTTCCTCCAGGTTCAGCCACCAAGGTTCAGCAGGAATTGGCCTTTGAAGAATTGGTCCTTTCCAGACACTGACAAGTTCCAAAGGGGAAAAAACAGGCGTGCTCGAGGTAGAGGGCAATACCGAGGCTCCTACAGTGCCGCCAATGGCAACCGACTAATCAGAGAAGTGGTGCAGGGACTTCTACTGCTCCACAGGGACAATCACAATGACTTGACTTTGACACCGCCGACCAAGGCTCAAAGAGAAGCACCTTTAGGCGGACAATTATCCTTATTTTCAAAAAATTGGCACGTTTTAACAAAGGACAAATGGATTCTGGACATAATAGACAAAGGTTACAGGTTCCACTTCCATACCTTACCAACAAGACAAGGCATGCCAAACCTGCCACAAAATCAAAGGGCAGAGGCACTCATACAAGTTTCAAAGTTGCTACAAATCAAAGCAATAGAAAAGGTTCCTCCTCAGGAACAAGGCCAGGGATTCTACTCAAGACTGTTCCTTGTTCCAAGAAAAGAAAAGCAATGGAGACCTATACTGGACTTGTCCGCTCTAAACACTTTTCTCATTGTGCCAAAATTCAAAATGCTGACGTTACAGCAACTTCTTCCCATGCTGGGCAAGGGGTCTTGGCTGGTTACTCTGGACCTCAAGGAGGCATACCTGCATGTCCCAATCAGACACAGTTGCAGAAGATACCTCAGATTTCTTGCAGGGTCAGAGCATTATCAGTTCTCAGCATTGCCTTTTGGCTTATCTACTGCTCCCAGAGTATTCATGAAATGCCTGGCATCAGTAATTGCACACTGCAGACTCCAGGGGATACAAATATACCCTTACCTGGACGACTGCCTTATACAAGCGGACAGCAAGCAAGCCTTGATAAAAAACTTGAACTATGTCATTCGCTTACTACAGTCTTTGGAATACACAGTCAACATTCAAAAATCAAGACTACTGCCATCCCAACAAGTAATTTTTCTAGGAGCCAGACTGGACACAAACTCTCAAATGGCTTTCCTCACAGAAGAAAAACAAGAACAATTACCAGATTACTTCAAAGGCCTAGCAAAGCACACCCAGATGACTGCAAGGAAAATCCTGCAGGCCCTGGGTTTTCATGACATCTTGCATTCTTCTGATTCCACTGGCAAGACTACACATGAGAAAACTACAGTGGTACCTAAAAAGTTTATGGTCTCAACACAGCCACAACTTAGAAGCAATTATTCCACTCATTCCATGTCTACAAAAGGAATTTTTGTGGTGGGCACAAGCAAGCCAGCTAAACAAAGGCATGTCTTTCAACAAACATCAAACAAGCCAAACCATTACAACAGACGCCTCAGATCATGGATGGGGGGCGCACATGGAGGGGCAGATGCATTCAAGGGCAATGGGCACCCCGGGAAGTGCATGTACACATCAATCAAAAAGAGATGTTGGCAGTGATTCATGCTGTTGAGGCCTTTGGAAAATTTCTTCAGCAAGGTCAACTGCTAATAAAGACGGACAACACCACTGTTATGTGGTACATAAACAGGGAGACACTCATTCTTACCCCCTCTGCAGGCTAACAATGACTCTCTGGGAAAAGTCCCTGAAACTGAACATACAGTTGCAATCCCAGTTTGTTCCAGGCAAGGACAATGTTCTGGCGGACAGTCTAAGCAGAAACATCTTGGACCCGCACGAATGGATGTTGCATCCAGACATTTTTTCACAAATAACTCATGCATGGGGGAGGCCGGACATAGATCTCTTTGCCTCCCACCTCAATCATCATCTGAAGAAGTTCTGCTCGAGGACACACCATCCTCAAGCCTGGAGAATGGATGCTCTCTCCTTCAGCTGGAACTCTCTAACAATCTATGCATTCCCACCTCTACCATTAATGACCAAGGTGTTACTGAAGATCAAAGCAGAACAACCGACAGGCATTTTGATAGCTCCAGACTGGCCAAAACAGCACTGGTATCCATTACTAAGGAGCATAACTCGCACCAAGCCGTGGCCCCTGCCTCAGTGGCCTCTGCTTCTGACTCAGCACAATTACAGGACGGTTCATCCCAACCTGCAAACATTGTAGCTGACAGCTTGGAGGGTTCCATGACTTCTCCCCATATCTCTCTCTCCAAGAAAGTTCAAGAGATCTTACTGGAAGCATGCAGACCTTCCACCAGAAAAACTTACTCAGCCAAATGGAAGAGATTCAACATCTGGAATGCCAACAAGGGTCAGGATGCATCAGTAATGAGCATCCCACAGATACTAGAATACTTGGCAGAAATGCTACATAATGGCCTTTCATATTATGCCATAAAAATACACACTTCGGCAATTTCAGCGAAATACAACAGTGATCCACCTGTGTTTTCACATCCTTTGCTAAGACAGGTTCTGAGAGGGATAAAGAATATCAAACCTACCAGAAAACCACCAGTACCTGCATGGGACCTCAACTTCGTGTTGGAAAAATTAACTCTTCCTCCTTTTGAGCCAGCAGCATCTTCAGAATGGCAATTTCTCTCCTGGAAAACAGTTTTCCTGTTGGCAATTACCTCAGCAAGAAGAGTCTTGGAGATACAGGCCCTCATGGCAGTACCTCCATTTCTCATCTTTCATCAGGACAGAGTTTCTTTAAGAACCAATCCTTCATTCATGCCAAAAGTGATATCCAGGGTGTCTCTAAATCAAGCAATTCACCTGCCTACCTTCTTTCCCAATCCTCAAAATAAAGGAGAAAAGCTGCTGCACACTTTGGACATACACAGACAATTGCACTACTACTTGTACAGAACAAAAGCCAACAGAAAGTCTGACCAACTATTTGTTGCTTACGCTGCTGGAGTACAAGGAAAGGCAATTTCCAAACAAACAATTTCAAAATGGATTGGACACTGCATCAGATTCTGTTACTCTTTCCATGGAAAAGGTGTGCCAGCCAATATCAGGCCACACTCCACCAGAGCTATAGCCACCTCCACAGCCTTTCTAAGAGGGGTGGCTACAAAGGACATTCTAGAAGCTGCTACATGGAGCTCCGTGCATACATTTTCCAAACACTACAACCTGCCTTTATATTCCAGATCCCGAGCAGGCTTTGCTTCGGCAGTCCTGCAGGGCATTTTAGCTACACCATCTTTATCTTAGATCCTACCACCCTCAGCTTGGCTATGGTATTCAACCCATATGTAAGGACTGCAGTTGCATTCTTGAAGGACATAGTGCAGTTTTGTACCTACCATAAATGTAGATGTCCGATAGATATGCAACTGCAGTCAGGTTTTCCCTCCCTCCTACCCCTCTGTAAATTCTCCTTTTTGGGTCCACTTCCCTTTTTCAAATTAGCTGGGGAAATCTGTTATGGTGTATCTGTTTATTACTGTTGTGCATGTCTGGAATTTTTTATCCAGTCTCTAAATTTAGCCTTCCTTGGAGGGCACCTGGCATCTGGGGCAAGAAACACTGAAGAAGATGGTGTCGGCTGATGCTTTTGTACCCCAGCCGCTCTGACGTCGGGGAAGAGGCGACATCAGCCAACGCCGGACCCAGACTTTGGAATCCGGCCGATCGAAGGGCTGCCTGAGGCAGGACAACCCATATGTAAGGACTGCAGTTGCATATCTATCGGACATCTACATTTATGGTAGGTACAAAACTGTACTTTTCTGTGTCCCACCAGCATCTCCTCCATAGGAGACTCAAAAAAAAAGAGCCTGTGTAAGATCCAACACCTTAACCCCCTTGAAGAGTCTCTCTCCAAAGATTCTGACCTTGAAGGGAAGGAGTCCCCACAGTCCCTCTATGCGGACACTTCCTTTGATGACTTGCTGGAACTAATGCAACAGTGTGGGGATGGACCACCAAAGCCCCTTCCCCAAAGGAGTTTTTTTCTCTGAAGGCCTTTGTTGCAGGTCCATCCACATTGTGGGTAGTGCCCTGTTCCGGAGCCCTTGTTGATGAGGTGTCCTGGACTCTTGTCGATCTGATGCCCCAGAGAGTGGGCTTGGAAGGGAACCTGATGCAGTGGAGCCAGTCCCAAGTAACCTAGATATGATTTTGCACCCCCCCCCCCCCAGATGGAGCCCTTTAGAACAAGTACCCTGCAGTAGATGCTGCTGTTGCTGCTGACAAAAAAATATGACATGTTGGAGGAGAGCTCGTCGGTCCATTCTCTAAACAGGGTGTGCCAGGCTTTGGACCTTTTGAGTAAGCACACATCTGATTCACCCATGTTTGCTGTTCATGTCCTGAATTACATGGATCATTTTACAAAGCTACCATGTGACCTTGTTACTGATGTGTCTGAATTGGTCCATAGATCATTATCGACTCAGTAGTCCACTATGCTTTCTATTTCCAACATTTCCATCTGACTAATCTGTAGCTCAGCCCGTGGTTCAGGCCTTGCTGCTGGCACTGACAATAGCTGTTTGCTGGCATGCCAGGATGCGCTTTTGTAATTTTGTGGGATGCTTTAAGCTGTCCTTCCTTAACACTGGCTTTGATGGTTCTACCTTGTTTGGATCCAGTTGACCGTGAATGAGCAGATGGAAAAACTCTCTCTCCTGTGGGACTTTGCTTTGCCATCTTCCAGAAAGTTTTTTCCCAAAATCATTGTAGTGACAGGAAAACATTCTTTTGTAAGTCATAGCAGTTTTTCCAGAGCGCTCAGGGCGATTGTAGCAGGAGTGTTCTGCAGAAGCAAGGCATCAGAGGTCCCTTGAATGTTTGCCTGACTTCTGCACTCTGGATGCAGTTACGAGATGTAAAGCTCTTCATCCAGAAAACTGGGAGACCATCACTTCAGATGTATGGATGTTAAGTGTGGTTTCCACCTCAAGTCTGACTAAAATCCATTCAAGATAGCCCATACCATCATTGAAGGTCAGCAGCAAAAGTCAAGCTGCTACAGAAATGAGACACCCAGGAGGTCCCACCAGACCAGAGAAGTTCTGGGGTCTACTCAAGATTCTTTTTATTGCCAAAGAAAAACAGGGACCTAAGGCCCATCCTGGTAGTGTGGGTTGATGCATTGTTGACATCATCAGAGACCTTTTCTTTGTATTTGACTTCACCCCTATGTTCAAGAATCTTTGCTCAGAATTTAGCACAATTGGGACAGTTAGCGACTTCATGCGGAGGCCCCAAACAGAACAGACACAATGAGTAAAAATTCTTATGCAGGATTTGTTTACAACACGCCAAGCAATTGTCAACATTTTTAAATGTTCAGTTAGAAGAGGAAATTACCTAGTGGGGTATTTATGGGTCTATATTATAAGATCGACGGTTGAAAACCTTGAACACCATATGGTCGACACCATATGGTCGATGTCTTCAAACATCGAACTTATAAAAACAACAAAAAAGAAAAAAAGTACCCTAATGGGTTTAAGCAGGGGTGCAAGCCCCCTTGCACCACCCACATGGGGGGGGGCCTGCACCCCTCACACCCCCTGCTACTTAAATATACCAACTCAGAGTCCGCACTACATTGCAGTAAACGGAAATCTCCCCTCACAGAGATTTCAGTTTACACGTTCGATGTGCGCTTTCGCTATTCTCGTGTTGACCATATCAGCTTCAATATTGTCAGCTTTCGAGAATATAATATAGACCCAGTATTTATCTGACTGGTAGAAAGAAGAAACTCAGAAAAATGAGCTCACTGATGGACTGCAAGTCCTTCATGCTCATAATGAAGTGCATCAGACTGCATGGCTAGAAATAACTGAAGAGGGTACAGACAAAACTCTTCTTATACCCCGAGGTACAAATGTCTGTCCTCTGACATCCATTGGCTAGGGATGATGCAGATACTCTGGAAATTGGCCTGGTCACAAGTTTCTGCATAGCAGAAAAACCCAAGAATCAGTACTACAACATTGACAACTAAGAACATTCTCCATGTGAAGCAGACCAAATTCCAGGTGATTATGGTGCAGTTCATATTACCTCTTTTTAAGAAGGATCTGTGCTCAGTGGGAACGCCAGGATCCCTAGTACCTCATCCAGATAGACACTCTGTGATTCCTGCAGTTCAGGCATGGAGCCAGCACTTTCAATTTTGATCCCTGTCCTTTGGTCACAACGCAGCTCCTAGGGTGCTCACCAAATGCATGATATGGGGGTAGCAGTCTGGTTCCGTCTGCATGGTTTTCAGGTCTTTCAGTACCTGGACAACTGGGTGTTCACATTGACTTTAAGAGCATCATTAATCCAAGCTAAGGACATCTTGCTCCATTGGTGCCTTTATATAGGGATCACGATCACCTTTGAGCTGTCAAATATATAACCTATGCAAATTTTAAAAAGCATGGGATGCCATCAGGGCATCATCTGTTAAATTACCAGGTTTCTTGTTTCACAATTGAGTTTGATCCGAATTCAAGCAAGTCAGGTCCTGGTTTCTCAAAGGCTTCCCACTTCTCTACTGCTGTGCCTCTTAGGGCATATGTCTGCTGCCATTTCCTTAGTTCCATTGGCCAGATTTTTCATGATGGCTCTACAGTGGACTTTGGCCATCCAATGATCCCTGCCAGCACATGCTCTAGATTTTCCCATTCACCTTAGGAAGTATGCCAACGAAACATTTTCTGCTGGCTTTTGTCCAATCATGTTGGAGTAGGTAAGCCTTTCGTTGCCACTCAGCCCATGCGCCGTGCTACCAACAACACTTCCCTTCTGGGGGGGGCTTTTTGAAGGGAGGGTGTTCCAATGTACCACTTCTCATACAGAGGCCCACCACCACATCAGTGTCTTGGAGATGAGAGCAGTCCACCCTGTGTTCAGACTTTTCAAGACACACTTCCCAAGGATGTGGTGGTCATCTAAATGGACAAGTCCATCCTCTGTTACAAAAACAAGAGCTAACCATCTCCTACCTCGTGTGTTGAGAGACTATGAGGGTTTGGCAGTGGGTAGTGTCATCTCAACTCTTTCTGGTAGCAACACACATACTGGAGATGTCTGTCATACTTGTGGCCAGCCTCAGCAGGAGTATTCTGATGCCTCACTAGTGTTTCCTTCCATCTGTCGGTGGCAGCTCAGATCTTCAGCCACTGAGGCCAGCCTTGCTGTGACATGTTTGCCACTTCTTTCAAATGCAAATGCAGAAGGTTTGCATGGGTTCTCCATAGAGACCGTCAGTGGCTATCTAGGCTTTTCTATGTCTTTCACGCAACTCCCATGACTGCTGGTTGCTGAACAGTGGTGATTCTCATTGCTCTGTTTTGGCCACAGAAAGTATGGTTTGGCCTCATCTAAAATACATGCCCTAGGTGCTGGACTTGATTCTGGGTCTGATCTCTCACCCTTCGAGCCAGCCTTGCCTGAATCTGAAGTCCCTCGAGCTATCCACCTGGTTCCTCCAATCCCAGCGTTGGCTAGAGATTCCAAGCTTTCGAAGAACCTCATACACATTCTTTCATCATCTCAGAAACCATCAGCTAGAAAAGTGTATTGTAGCAAATGGAAAAGGTTTTCCTTATCTGCTGCTTCTGAAGACCTAGACCCCTTTTAGTGCATCTAGCTGATTTCTTAGCTGACCTTTTTATTCTGGATCTAGTTTCTCCACCACCGAGATTCGGTTGGCAGCCATTTCCAATTTTTTTTACTAGACAGGTCCAGACTCCTTTGGTGTCTGAAGTTATCAAAAGCCTTTTTGAAGAGTACCTTCCTGTTCAGACCCCATGGGTTAAGGACCCTATTCCTCCCTGGGCTCTTTCCATAGTTTTACAAGCTTTGGCTGAAGCCCCCATTGAATCTTCTGCCACTCTGGCTCTAAAATTCCTCTCTTGGAAAACACAGTTCTTAGTGGCCATCACTTTAGAGAAGAGTATCGCAGTTTCAAGCACTGTCCTGCGTACCTCCCTGCTGCATTTTTTATTTTTCACAAAGACCGGCTCTCTCTACTTCTCAATCTGTCCTTCCTTCCCAGAGTGGCTTCAGAATCTAACTTGAATTGGTCTATTCTGCTTCCTGTTTTCTTTCCCAGCTTCGGTAACAAGGGAGAGTATATCCTTCATTATCTAGATGTTCATCAACCTAGGTTTTATTTAGACAGAACTAAACACTTCAGAAAGTCTGAACAGTTGTTTGTTTCCATTTCTAAATCTAAACTAGGAAAACTAGTCTCAAATGTGGACTTATCCAGATGGCTGTCCGAGTGTATTTCTTTTGTTTGCTCAAACTAAGGTCTTTTCCTTCATTGCAGACCATAGGCTTACTCCACCAGTGCAGTTGCCATTTCAACAGCATTCTTCAGCTGTGCTTCTTTGGATGAGATTCGTTTAGCAGCAACATGGTCGAACACTCATACCTTTACTGCCTGTTACAAACTAGACATTCTGTCCAAGCCAGAGAGAGATCTAGTTTTGACTTCACTGTTATGGAATATTCTCTCTTAGTACCACTCATTTGACTAGATGGGGACTGTGTCCCACAGGTTGAGATGGACGGAATAAAGAACATTGGATACCAAATTTTTGTACCTAACATGGATAGATCCTTGTTGTTGTTTTCCGTCCATCTCAACTATCCCTTCCTCCATTCCTTCTTCCAGATTTACTTCATTTAATATCTCTTTGGGAGGCCCTGTGAACCAGCCAGAGAACTGCTTAGATCCCACTGGTCTGTTTTCATAGTTTCCTTTCTTAAGGATTACATCTTCCCACTTTTACTGTGGCCTCTTTTGGCATAAGGGTCAATCTCAATCTGAAGAGATTCAGTCTTACAGGGTGTTATGGAAGAGGAGGTGGGGCTTCACAGATGAAGTTTTTTTAAAGTTGGTGTTCGTTCTAAAGAACTTTCAGGTTGAGATGGGTGGAAGAAGACACTGATCTACTTGTTTCAAGTAAACTTTCGTTTTTGCCCCATTTTACCTGAAAAAGGCTAATGGAGTTCATAGGCTGTTGACTGAGTGGATAGTCCCACTTACTAAGCATTCCAGTGCTGACAATAGAGGCCACAGCATTTTGCTAGTTTGCAAGAGATATACAGAGCTTTGGTCATTGAGATGTACTCCTCTGTTATGTTGCTGGTTTATCCAACTTTTGTGTCAGTTTTAGACATGTTTTGTAAGGAAGGCACTGAGTAAAGGTAGACCTTCCTGAGTCTGGGCTTACGTGAGACTTTTGAGCCGTCTTGCCCATGATTTAGAGTACGAGTTTATAGCCATAGAATTGGTATGGAGCCTGGATGGTGTCACTGAACATGATGTATGCCTTTTGACACATTTCTGTTTTTACTATTTTGGGTTGATAAGGAGATTCCTCAGGTTCACACTGGGTGGATGTCACTTCCTGTACAAAGTGTTGCTGTCTGGGAATTCCTTAGCACCTAGTCTTCACTGAGATGTTGCCTATGATGGTCTAAACCTTGCAGTTGAAGGATTTTCTGTAATTCCTGTGCATGGGTGACTAGCTAATGGTGGCCCTATTTAGAAACTCCCTGGAGGTGATTTGTGTCCCTAGGGCTTACCAGAAGTTATGATAGATCTGAGGCCCTCCCTAAAGGTAGCTCTCTTACGTGGGGGTTTACTTCTTGAGAACTTGCTATTGAATTTGTGAGTTAAGATGTAGCTTAGGATATAGGGTCGTGCTGATTCATCATCTGGAAGTAATGGTGCAGTCTCCATACCTTTGAATGAGGAGGTTCCGCTGGACTCTGGGATGTTGGTGGCTACAGAGCTTCTGCAACCTCATGGATGTTTAGTTTTGGACTCTGTTGTTGGGCCTTGAAGTGGTGAACAGTTTCCACCATTATAATTATGACTTCTCTTTCTATAGCTGGGCCCCTTCAGGCCCTGGTGACTATGAACAGTCCAAACCCAAACCACAGGAATTAGACTGCAAAAACACACTCTGATAAATTTACGTTTATTTAATCCACATTAAGTGCTTTTATCCCTCAAAGGGACTTCTGAATGAAGAAAACATAGTAAGTACATAGTCACCTTATATGCTCTTGAAATCCCTCCTACTTAATTGAACAAGTTCATTTAATTAAGAATAAGCCATTAAAATGTAAAGAGACAATGTTGAACACATTGGTTACCTCTATACCAGCACTAACTGAAACCAAGAAAAAAACAGAACCAAAGAAACTAGTACACAAAATGAATAGATCTGAAGTAGTTAACTTCATTTGATCATCAACCTGCGATATGTCGAATCTGGATTGGATCCGAGATGGCAGTTTCACCAGCATCTGATCATACTCCAAGCTCCTCCCCTTACCTATAATACCCCTCCATTTCCTTCCTTCCCCCAGATCTCGTTTGCCATGGCTGCCAGGCAGAGTGGTAGGTGAATTTCGTCAAGTTTTTGTGGGTGTTTTTGCGTTGTGTTAGTGTTGGTAGGCTTCCTACTGTCCCTTACCTCCCCTTCCTTCATTTTTTGCATCGCGTTAGTTTAAAAAAAAAAAAAGTTATTGTGTCATGTTAGGTAGTTTAGGCCTAGTCTCCCTTCCCCTACCTTCCAAGTGAGTGTTGGGGCTGGGTAGCCAGTTCATCCTTGTTAGGTTAAACTTCTGTTGTGTGTTGGATATGACTGATCTTTAGGAAATGCACAGAGTGTGGCCATAAGTTGTCCCCTGCGGTGTGTCTGGAGGCAGCCCATTTATCATCTGACTGCTCCATTTGTGCAGGGATTAACCCCAGGGCCCTTAAGGATCATAGGGCTAAACTGATCCTTAAGGGATTTCTGCCTGTGATGAAGTCGGCTGCCTCTTCTTCTTCTTCTGTTGCGGTCACAGCTGTGACCACATCTTCTAGTTCAACCACAGTCTCCTCTCCCTCCCAGGCTGGGACTCAACCTCCCGATCAAAGGCCTGTGGTTAGGGAATCTAAGAAAGAGAGGAACAGGGACAGAGAGAGAGAGAGAGAGACAAGGGGAAGATATCCCTGGACTGTTCGGATCTAGTGGGTCCTCCCCCCAAACAGACTTTTTTTTCCTAGGCCAGCTTCCCCTCAGCTCTGATCGCCTAGATCTCACCGAAGCTGGAGGGACTTAGTTAGGCCTCTTTCTAGGGCCTCCATACACCGACCTTGCCGGTCCAGTGTCGGTGGCCTCGTCAAGGTCCACCCATAGTTTATCTGAAGCAGACATGGACAAGATGATGCGAAGGATGTTCTTCATCTCACATTGCTGCAGTCCTTACACTTGGGTAGTCCGCTGTCCTCGGTCGGCCCGAATATCAAAGTATTAGGCTGATGTCGGTCATGGCGCTCAAGACTGACATCAGGACGTCAGGGTATAAATGCGCATGACCGACGTCATATCCTCAGTCTTTTTTGCCGCATGGTCCGATGCAGAAGCAGCGTTGCAAGTGCCGTTCGGCGTACTGAAATTTTTCGAATTCGGAGTTTCAGACCGAGTCAAAGTTGGCTAAGTACCCCGTTGGGGAATATTTTGTTTTTTTCTTGCCTCAGTGGTTTACCGGATGTCAGAAAAAGTGAATAACTGTATTTCTTGTGGGAAACAGATACCGCATAGAGATTATCATACTTTGTGTATTCCTTGTTTGGGGCCTGAGCACGACGTTGTTGGGTGTCGCTTTTGTGCTAGGTTTAATAAGCGCACTATTAAGCGAAGGTTAGATTGTGCCAGGTTGGTCTTTGGGAAGCGGTGCAATTATAATATGCCGTCGGATGCTCCGACGCCCGCTTCTTCGAAGAAGCGCAAAGACAAAGCAGCCAAACCCAGACAAGAAGAGTCGTCCGTACCGGACGCCGGTTCTTTAGAGGCGTCAGTGGAACCGGTGGTTCCGCCGGAGGCTTCTCTGGAGTCCCAGGGGGAGACTTTGATATTGCAGGATGTGGCCTCTCAGGAGGCAGGTCAGGCTGAAGGGGCTTCTCAGGTTACTGTACTCCCCTCCCTTCCTAGGGTGGTTAGGCCCTCTCCTTCTGTTTGTAAGGCTTCTCCCAGAGGCAGGCCAGGTTTAGCTTCTGTTGGTGTCACTCCTAGTTCTTCAGGATCTGTGCCCAAGAAGCACATGCGTAAAATGGCAGAGGATTTAATTACTTTGATTAGAGGTTCTTTGCCCCCTCCTGATAAGAGGCCTAGGGTGGAACCAGAGTTGGGGAGTTTTGAGCAGGCTTCGGATGTTTCAGAGTCTTCGGCTGAAGACTTGCAGGAGTATTCTCCTTATTCTGATTCTGATGTGGATGATTCTACTCCTTCTGCTTCTCCTCCAGAGGATTTTTCTTTTTCAGAGACTCTTCATTCCATGAGGGAACATTTTAAGTGGGAAGGTCAGGACTTCTCTGATTCCAGGAAAAGGCTTAGGGAATTTTGCTTTTACCCCAGCATAGGCCTTTGGCTATACCACCTGTTCTGGATGTTGTGGAAGATGTGTTTGCAGAGGCTTCACTTAATCCTGATTCTTTGCCTCCTGCTCCTGTTAAACCGGACAGGTATTACAGGGTGCCTGAAGCTCATAAATATCTTTATAAGAGTCCTAGGGCAGACCCAGAAACTGTTAGTCAGGGACCTAAGGGTGTCAAGGCCTCTGTTGTAAAAAATCCGGTTCCTCCAGATAAAGAGGCCAGAGCTTTGGATAGATGGGGAAAGAAAGTCTATACTTCTTCCACCTTAGCTATGAGGGCTTTGAATTGCCAGTTTCACATGTTGAAATATCAAAACTACCTTCTTTCTCAATTGAAGTCTAAGGTTGATGCTCTGGCGGAAGGTATCGAGTGTAAAGAATTACAAGATTTGGTACATGTTTCTGAACAGGTGGATAAGCACTCTTTACAATGTGGTTTTGATGCTGTACAGGCCTCCTCTAGGGTGGCTGCCACTGGATCAGTACTTCGCAGGCACGCCTGGCTGAGGGATCAGAATTTATCTGACCATGTTAAGACAAGGATTTTAGATGCTCCTTTACAGTCTGATGTGTTGTTTGGTTCACCTGTGGAAGCAGTCTTAAAGAAAATGGAAGACAAGGCTAAGTCTATGCAGACTGTTAAAGATTTTTTGCAAGTTCAGCCTCCGAAATTTAGTAGGAATTGGCCTGCTAAGGGGTGGACGTACCCTTCTTATGATTCCCAGTCTAGGGGTAGATCTAGGCGTGGTAGGGGCAGAGCTCAGGGCCCTTTCAGACCTAGAACAGGGAGTTCACCTGCACAGTCTTCGGGTGAGGGCAGGGGCCAGTCATTTCGTAAACAGGCCCAATGACCTACCTTTTCAGCTGCCAGAGCCTTCTTGTCTGGCAGCACCTTTGGGAGGAAGGTTGGCACTTTTCCAGGAAAATTGGAGTTTAATTACCCAAGACAGATGGGTATTGGATATCATACACCAAGGTTACAAGTTTTATTTCCATACCTTGCCTCCTTTCAAAGGCATGCCAGACGTTCCTCCTCAACAAAGAATAGAGGCTCACAAGCAAATTTCTCTGCTACTTCAAATAGGGGCCATACAGCCGGTCCCTCTGCCAGAAGTGGGCCTAGGTTTTTTTTCTCGCTTGTTCCTAGTACCAAAGAAGGGGAACACGTGGAGACCAATTTTGGATTTATCTATCCTCAACACTTATCTGGACATTCCCAAGTTCAAAATGTTGACGTTACAACAGCTTTTATCTCTGCTGGGCAAAGATCACTGGATGGTGACTCTGGATCTCAAGGAGGCTTACCTTCATGTTCCTATCAGGCTAAGTTGCAGGAAGTATCTGCGTTTCCGGGCTGGGACTTCTCATTATCAGTTCTCTGCATTGCCCTTTGGCTTATCTACTGCGCCCAGAGTGTTCACAAAGGTTCTGGCTCCAGTAATAGCTTTCTTCAGGCTAAAAGGAATTCAGATCTATCCTTATTTGGATGATTGCCTGATTCTGGCTCAAGGAAGGGACGAACTTCTTCATCATTTGCAATATGTGATAACAGTGCTAAGATGCCTGGGGTATTCTGTGAACGAAATAAAGTCCAGTCTAGTACCCTCTCAGGACATGTGCTTTCTGGGTGTGAGACTGAATACAGCATCCCAGATGGCCTTTTTGACCCCGGACAAACAAAAGAATCTTTCCCTTTACTTCCATCAATTGTCTCATCAGTCCAGGCTGACTGCAAGGACAGTCCTTCAAGCCTTGGGGTTCATGACATCTTGTATTCTGGTGCTTCCCAATGCCAAACTGCATATGAGGAAGCTACAATGGTATCTCAAAAATGTATGGACACAGCACTGCCAAGATTTGGACACTGTCATTCCGATAATACCTTGCATTCAAAAGGAATTTTTGTGGTGGGCTCAGGAATTTCACCTAAACAAGGGACTCTCTGTGACCCGGCCAGAGGCGAGTCAGATTCTAACGACAGATGCCTCAGACAAAGCTTGGGGAGCTCATCTAAATGGAAAGTAGATACAAGACACGTGGCCTGCCAGACTACAGCATCTACATATCAACTTGAAGGAGATGTTAGCAGTCCAATTTGCATTAATGGCTTTCAAGGATTTACTTCTTCCAGGGCAGGTGTTGATTCTAACAGACAACACAACTGTCATGTGGTACATCAACAAGCAAGGGGGAACACATTCTTATCCTCTATGCAGACAAGCAATGATTTTGTGGGAGACTGCTCTCAGTTTACAGCTAAATCTTCAGGCAAGGTTTCTGCCGGGAGCACAGAACTCCTTAGCAGATGTGTTGAGCAGACGGATTATGGATCCCCACGAGTGGAAATTGGATCCTCATATATTTCAGAAATTGACAGTGTCATGGGGAACTCCAGACATAGATCTGTTCGCTTCTCCACTAAACTACCAGCTGCCAAAGTTTTGCACAAAAAGGTTTCATCCCACAGCTTGGAAAGTGGATGCTCTTTCTTTCAATTGGAGCAATCTTCATGTGTATGCCTTTCCACCTCTGCCTCTCCTCCCAAAGGTACTCCTAAAGGTCAGACAGGACAAGCCAAAGATGATTTTAATAGCTCCAGATTGGCCTCGACAGCACTGGTACCCATTACTGAGAAGTCTGGTGCGGGAGCCTCCATGGCCTTTGCCTTCAATTCCACACCTGCTGTCTCAGGAGAACAGTCATTTACTCAATGTCAAACTTCACTCTCTTCACCTAACAGCCTGGCATATTCTGTTTTAAACCCTGGAGGGTCTCAGCTGCCACAGCAAGTTTTGAATGTTATTTTGGAGGCCAGAAGGCCTAGTACAAGGAAAGTGTACGCAGATAAATGGAAGAGATTTTTATTTTGGAGTACAGCAAAGGAATTTGATGTTTCTAAGCCTAATTTGAGTGTGGCTCTTCAATATCTTACTGAGTTGCTGGACAAAGGGTTGTCCTTCTCTTCTGTTAAGGTTCATGCTGCAGCAATTTCTGCTCACTATGACTGTGACCCACCATTGTTTTCTCATCCTTTGTTTAAGCAATTCCTTAGAGGGGCAAAGAATATAAGACCCCCACGTAGAGCTCCTACTCCTGCTTGGGATCTCAATTTTGTGTTGGAGAAACTCACTCTACAACCTTTTGAGCCTGCAGCTACTGCCGAGTTGAAATATTTATCATGGAAGACTGCTTTTTTGTTGGCCAGTACCTCTGCGAGAAGGGTTTCTGAATTACAGGCCCTTATGGCAGTTGAGCCTTTCTTAATTTTCCATAAGGATAGGGTATCTTTACGTACTAATCCTTCCTTTATGCCTAAAGTGGTTTCTAGTGTGGCTTTAAACCAAACTATTCATTTGCCTACTTTTTATGCAAACCCCCAAAATAAAGGGGAAAAGATTTTGCACACTTTGGATATACACAGGCAGTTACGATATTATTTGAGCAGAACCAAAGGGTTCAGGCAGTCTCAGCAGTTATTTGTTTCATTTGCTTTGGGTTCTCAGGGCAAGCCTGTGTCAAAACAAACTATTTCTAAGTGGATTGGGTTTTGTATTGCTTTCTGTTATTCCCATCATGATAAGGAGATTCCAGCTGGGATTAGGCCTCATTCCACTAGGGCTACTGCCACTTCTACAGCTTTTTTAAGGGGGGTGGCAACTAAAGATATTTTGGAGGCAGCTACTTGGAGTTCAGTGCATACTTTCTCTAAGCATTACCACCTTCCACTTTACTCTAAATCTAGGGCTGGTTTTGCCACTGCAATTTTACAGGGCATTTTGGCAGCTCCTACTGCTTTATAGTTTTGCCATCCTCCCTTACCTCTGCTTTGGGATTCTACCCAAGTGTAAGGACTGCAGCAATGTGAGATGAAGAACATAGTACAGTTTTGTACCTACCATAAATGTAGATGTTCAAGATCCACATTGCTGCAGTCCAATTACCTCCCTCCTTCCCTCTGTAGTTAGAGGCGGTTGTGTGGTTTGGGTTGTAAATATTGTGGATATTGTATATATTGTACATATGATTAGTGCAAGGGTGGTTGGTTGTTTTTTGTTGTCTTTTGGTTTTGACCTTTCCTTTTAGGGTCTTCTGACATCTGGGGCAAGAAAAGACTGAGGATATGACGTCGGTCATGCGCATTTATACCCTGACGTCCTGATGTCAGTCTTGAGCGCCATGACCGACGTCAGCCTAATACTTTGATATTCGGGCCGACCGAGGACAGCGGACTACCCAAGT
Source organism: Protopterus annectens (assembly GCF_019279795.1). NCBI lineage: Eukaryota > Metazoa > Chordata > Ceratodontiformes > Protopteridae > Protopterus > Protopterus annectens. The sequence continues at coordinate 851,463,729 of NC_056739.1, read as the reverse complement.
GTAAGGACTGCAGCAATGTGGATCTTCGAACATCTACATTTATGGTAGGTACAAAACTGTACTTTTATTCGCACCCAGATTCAGATGGGGGTCTTGCCATCTCTCCCTCCGGAGGGGGAGGCTCGCTTCCTTTCTTTGCCCCTATAGCTCCTTCTCCGATCCAACCCCTGGTATCAGAGTTCTTGGATTTAAGAGATCCCAGAGTCAGGGGCTGGCACCGATGGAACCAGGTACGTTGACGCCGGCCATTACCTTAAGCACATCTGATCCGACTGGTTTGGACCCGAGCGACTCTCGGAGCCGAAGCCTGGGCGTCTGATCCGAGGGGTTGAACCTTTCTCCGTTGGCGCCAACACTGTCGAGTCAAGGTCTGCCCCTCGGCGTCCCGGCTCCATTGGCCTCAGCTCCAGTCCCCACGACGTATCCGGGGAGAGCAATCTCCTTACCAGTTCTGCAGGAGGCTCGCACTCCCTCGGTATTTGACATGGTGGAGAGGGCTCTCTCCAGAGGATCGAGGCCCCTGACTATTTCATTAGATTCCACCCTGACTCCCTCGCCTCTGGGTGCGTCTTCTGCCATTTTGCCCATGCAGGGACAGCCCATGCTCAAGGTGCCCCCAACAGTTTCCCTTGAGGAACCATCAGTAGTTTGCGAACCCTCTCCGGAGAGCCCCACCAAAGAGATCTCTTGCAAGCAAATGTGCAAAAGGAGGCACCTGGACTCCTTTCCAGAGTCCCTCACTGAGGATACCAATGTGGAGGAAGGGGAAGGTTCCCCCAGATCACCCCCCAAGGATGTCTTCTTTGGAGTCCCCGTGAACGCCATGGTGGTAGCAGCTGCCACCAAGAAAGAACTGGCCCAGGAAAGTTCCATGGTCCATTCCCCCAACTTTAGAGTCCAGGACCCTGGATCATCTGGGAAAGCGGACGTATGCTTCAGCCACCTTTTCTATAAGGGTGGTGAATTGTTTGGCCCATGTTGCTAGACTAAAGCGAGACCTCATGTGAGACCTTATCAAGGAATTCAGTGAGTCGCCTCCAGAGTCCATGTTTCCGGAAAATAAATGTACATTCTCTGCGAGATTGGCCACTCTCAAAGTGGTTACGAATACGCCCATGCACCCCCTGTCACATGCCACTGAAGGAGCAGCAAGGGCTACTGGATCCGGCGTTGCCATGAGGCAACACGCCTGGCTCAGGCTTTGTCAATTCGCAGAACCCTTTAAGGCGTCTTTCACAAATGCCCCTTATGATGGTTCTTCCTTGTTTGGGAAGAGAGTTTGTGATATGTTAGTCCAAAGTGAGGAGGACAGGAAGACACTGTCTGCCATCAGAATCTGTTTCTCTAACCCCCAAAGATCCTTTTTCTGGAATCAGAGGGAGCAAAAGAAGATGTGGTAATGGAAGTCTCAGTATTCCCAGGACACTCGGGACTCACCTTCCACCAGAGGCAGAGAGGGTCAGGACAGACGCTGGCCCAGAGGCAGGGGGGTCTGAGAAATTTTGAATCTCGAGAACCATTCCCAGACAGACCTGTGCAACAGCCCTGAGGGGGTTGCCCGACTTCTCTGGAGGCAGTCGGGGGGGGGGGGGTTGTCTCTCAATGCACCTGACAGCATGGGATTCTGTATCACCAGACCGTTGGGTGCTGCAGATAATATCCAGAGGTTATACAATTCCCTTTTTAACCCCTCCCCATTCCACCAAAACACCTCCTGGACATACCACCCGCGCAAAAGGAGGTAGCAGCTGTAGAAATCAGAAAGCTGCAAAGGAAATGAGTCATCCAGCCCTCTCCCGAGATCAGTCCGGATCAAGCATCTGTTCCAGATTTTTTTGGTGCCAAAAAAGGCAGGGGACCTAAGGCCCATTCTGAACCTTTCTACACTAAACCTTTCAGTTGCCAAAGAGAAGTTCTGGATGGTCACTGTGCAGTCCATCCTGCCTTACCTGCAGGAGAACGACTGGATGTGCTGCATAGACCTCCAGAATGCGTACTATCACATCAAAATGCACAGATGCTCCAGGAGGTTCCACCGCTTTCGGCTAGGGGCCAATCATTATCAAGTCCAAGCCCTACCCTTTGGTCTCACCACAGCCCCCAGGGTGTTCACCAAGGTCATGGCAGTAGTAGCGGCTCACCTGAGGCTTCAGGGGATACAGATCTATCTGTACCTGGACGGTTGGCTCCTCACCGCTCCCACCAGGTGTCTACTTTGTCAGGCCAGGAATTTTTTCCTGAAATTGTCAGACTTGCTGGGTATCACAGTCAACATAGCCAAGTCTTCTCTAGACCCTGTTCAGGTTTTGGACTGTATAGGAGTGAGAATCGATACATCTCTAACCAAGGACTTTTTAACTCCAGAAAGAGTCCGGAACCTACAACTTCATATATCTGTGATCCTACAGTCTCACCTTCCACCAGCTGAGGTGGTTTTGAGAGCCTTGGGTTCCATGGCAGCCACCATTACTCTTCTCCCCTGTGCTCACCTGTATATGGGAATTCTACAGTGGGCGTTAGTGGTCCAGTGGTCCCCTTTAGATCTGCCATTGACGCATCCTATTCACATAAGCAATGCATGCAGGAGGTCTCTCTTGTGGCGGATACGTTCCCCGGAGCTCATAGAGGGATGCCCGTTTCTTGCAGCCCCTCCCCAAGCCACGGTGACCACGGATGCCTCCCAACTGGGGGGGGGGGTGGCATTGTTTGGGCAGGACTGTCCAAGGCACATGGTCCCCAAAACGAGACCAAACTGCATATCAATTAGCATTGCAGGCCCTTCATGCCTTTCTTTTTCTGGAAATGATTGCTGTTCAGACAGACAATATGTTAGTGGACTGGTACATCAACAAAGAGGGGGGAACCAGGTGTCATCCCCTTTGTTGCGAGGCCATGAGAGATCTCCACCAGCTGCTTTCTGGTAGCAATGCACATCCCGGGTCGGTCCAATATTCTAGCGGACAAAGTGAGCAAGACTATTCTAATGCCTTTTGAGTGGTCTCTGAATCCTTCAATAGCGGAGCGGATCTTCCTCAAGTGGAGTCGGCCTTGCTGCGATCTCTTCTCATCTCCTTCCAATGCAAAGTGCAGCAAATTCTTTGCTCTGATTCCCCCATAGGGGGAATCCCCCAGGGATGCTCTGGTCCATACTTGGCCTCCCGGTCTTCTTTATGCCGATCCCCCTTTGCCTCTCATGACAAAATTTCTACAGAAGGCTCGACGGTTGGGGAGCAGAATTATCCTCATTGCCCCATTCTGGCCTGGCCAAATCTGGTTTCCCTGTCTTTGGTCTCATCTTGTAGTTCCTCCTTGGATTCTGGATCCCTACCAGATCTCATTTCGCATCCCTCGAGGGGCCTTCATCCAGACCTGGGCAGTCTGAAGCTCACAGCTTGGCTGCTCCAGTTCCCTTGATTGCTAGGACTCCCGGTTTGTCTTCCCCGGTTAAGTCCATTCTGGTGGCAGCTCATAAATCGTCCAGCAGAAAAATTTACTGGGGCAAATGGAAGCATTTTTCTTTCTGGGCTTTTCGGAGGAATTTGGATCCGTTTACAGCTCCCATTCCAGCAGTCCTTGAGTTTTTGGCATACCTTTTCCAGCAGGGTGCCAGCTCATCTACAGTAAAGGTTCGACTGACAGCCATTTCTAATTTTCATGTAGGAGAGAATACGGCTTCCTTAGCTTCCTCCAGACTTTGCAAAACGTTTATTAAAGGTACCTTTGTTTTACGACCCCCAGTTAAGGATCCCACCCCTCTGTGGGATCTTACTTTAGTTTTACAGGCATTGGTTGCTCCGCCTTTGAGCCTGCTGCTTCTGTGGACCTGAAATTTTTGTCATGGAAGACGGCCTTTTTAGTGTCTATTACCTCAGTTAGGAGAGCATCGGAACTTCAAGCTTTATTTGTAAAACCTCCATATATGATTTTTCACAAAGACAGGGTTTCCCTTTGTACTAATCCTTCCTTCCTTTCTACCTAAAGTGGCTTTGGAGACAAATATCAATCAGTCGATCGACTTACCTGTCTTCTTTCCAAATTTTCAGAACAGGGGTGAATATAAATTGCATTTGTTAGACGTGCATAGACAATTACGCTTCTACTTACACAGGACTAAAGCCCATCGCAAGTCTGACAAGTTGTGTCCTTTGCTACGCCCTTTCAGGGCAAACTGGTTTCTAAGGTGACTATCGCCAGATGGATTTCCCTATGCATCCTTTAGGTTTACAAAGACAAAACATGTCTCTTCCGGGTAGGATAAATGCCCATTCTATCAGTTCTATGGCTATGCTGCCTTTTGGTCTAGAGTGTCTTTGGACGATATTTGTTCGGCGGCTGCTTGGTCCTCATTGCATACTTTTATTTCACATTATAAATTGGACATGGTTTCCAGAGGGAGAGCATCGTTTGGCTCTGCGATGCTCCGAAATATCCTTCCATGAGGGCCACCCAGGGGGGTTTTTTTGCTGGTAGCTGGGGACTGTCCCGTGGATTGATGATCAAATGAAGTTAACTACTTCAGATGAAGTTATGTACTCACCATAACGTTCCACTTGAGTAGTTAGACTTTATTTGTCATCAACCGTCTCTCCCTCCTTCCCCCTGACCTTCTCTTAGTACTTTCTGTCTTGGCAGACAGGAGAAGGGTGCCTTGTGGTTCTCTTGTTTTTCCATGTTTGTGAAGGTTTTTAGGGTTGGGTTCATCTTTGGGGTATAGCAAACTCGATCTGAGGGAAGGAAGGAGATGGAGGAGTATTATGGGTAAGGGAAGGAGCTTGGAGCTCGGATCAGATGCTGGTGAAACTGCCATCTCTGATCCGATCCAGATCCGATATTCTGCAGGTTGATGACAAATGAAGTCTTAACTACTCAGATGGAATGTTATGGTATGTACATAACTTCTTTTTTCAATACGACCTAGTCTTAGACCTCCAAAATAAACCTAAAACCAAAAACATCGATTGAAATGGAATAAGCACATATACTAAAAAATGAATGTGAATAAATATAAATCATTATATAATGTGTAAGAGAAAGACGACACTGAGCAACAAAACTCTGCCACTGCAGAAACTACTGATCGATAATGTCACAGTATAGTAGAAGTAAAATAAGGGTACAATAAGAAATCACATGTAAAAGGAAGCTTTAAGCCTAAAAATGCTACTAATAGACACCGTGTCATTAAGGCCATACCCACTGGTTGAATTAAGTTTTAGCTGCCATCTTAGATGTTCTTCGTGTTTCACTGTTGCAGTCATCACACTTGGGTTATTTGCCTGCAGCTAGCCCACAGTCGGCCCGAATACCAGAGTCTTAGTATTTCTGCGTCGGATGCTGTCGCTTCTTCCATGACATCAGGGGTATAAAACAGGCAGCTGACGCCATTATATCAGTCTTTCTTGCCGAGGAGCCCAAAGCAGATGCAGTTCGCAAGTGCCGGTCGGCCGCTACCTGAAGTTTTCATTTTCGAGTTTGTAATCCCGAAGTCTTCTAAAGCTAAGTACCCCATTGTGGACCCTTTTTTCTTGCTCTAAGCGATGTTAGAAAAAGTTACAATGGTTTTGCCTGTGGAAAGCAAATACCTCACAGAGATTGTCATTCTTACTGCGTCACCTGTGTAGGCCCAGACCACGATGTCCCTCGCGATCGGTTTTGTGCCTTGTTTAACGCCCGAACCATCTGTCGTCAGGCTATCTTTGTCGCTAAATTCTTTCGCTATCGTTCTCCGTATTCCGAAATGGCTTTGGCAAGCTATCTGACTACCAATTTTCCAAAAAAACGTAAAGATAAAGACAGAGACAGACCGCATAGTTTCAAAACTGCTGATGACTCTTCGTTAAGCTAGTTGCCAGTCCGCCGGTACTCAGTGAGGTGCCTTTGCAACCTGCAACCCCTGATGTCCACTTTTTTGGATTTGCATGCCTCTGCTGAGACCCATTCGGAGTCTGGTATACCGCAAGATGCTTCTTCGACTTTGGAACCTGCAGTTGTCTCTACCTTGGATGGGTCTGGAGCTTCTGTGCAGGCACTGGCTTCTGAGGGGGTATTTCGACCTGCCGATGTTCAGGTCAAACTGACGACTTTGTTTTTAGCCAAAACTACCAAGTTTCTTAGGCTCAGAGTACACACTACACCTACAAAACCGACGACCAAAGTGCATGCTCAAGCTCCCATGCCACAAAAACAAATGCTTAGAATGGCTGAAGACCTTATCACCCTAAATAGTTGAAGCCAGCCTTCCCCTGCTAAAAGACAAATATTTGAGTTTTCTAATGATTCTACAGACCAGGAGTCCAATGACTGTGACCCTTCTGATTATCAGGACATGCTCTTATCAGCCTATGAGGATTCAGATGCAGAGGAAATCCATTCCCTCTGCCTCCCCTCCAGAGGTTTTTCTTTTGGTGAAACTTGCATACTTTGAGAGCATTTCCGCTGGGAATGCCAAGACTATCCTCAGTCCAAAAAGAGACTCAGATAATTTTTAAAGTTGCCTCAGCACAGGCCTCTAGCTATACCCCCTGTCCTGGATGTTGTAGATGATGTTTTTCTGGAATCCAGTCTTACTCCAGATACATTAACCCTGGCCCCTAGGAAACCTGACAGGTACTACAGTGTACCTGATTCCCATAAATTTCTCTTCAAGAATCCTACTGCTGATCAAGAGACCATTTCCCAGGGACCTAAAGGTATTAGTCTACTACAACCAAAAATCCTATCCCTTCGGATAGGGATTCCAGAGCTTTAGACAGATGGGGTAAGAAGGTATATACCTCTGCAACTCTTGCCATCAGGGCATTGAATTGCCAGTTTCACATGTTGAAGTGCCAGCAACATATTATGGAAGTAATTTAACAATAATGGTGTTACTTCCAGATTGTGCTGAAAATAAAGATTTACAAGAGCTAATGCATTCTACAAACCAAGTCAGTAAGCATACTTTGCAGTGTGGCTTTGATGCCCTAGAAGCTTCTTGCAGGGCTGCAGTCACTGGGTCTGTACTGAGAAGGCATACTTGGCTGAAGGAACAAACTTTGCCAGATCATTTCAAATCCAAATTACTAGATGCTCCTTTAAATAAAGACTGTCTGTTTGGCACCAAAGCAGAAGAAGTTCTTAAAAAGACGGAAGAAAAAGCTTAAATCTATGCAAACTGTCAAATAATTCTTACAAATGCAGCCAACTAGATTCAGTAGGCATTGGCCTTCAAAAAACTGGTCCTTTCCAGCCTCTTCCAGGCCTTCCCAGACCAAACCCAGGGGAAACAGGCCACCCAGACTACAGTCTCAGTGTATGCAAAGATCTAAACAGTGGAGTGCCCCCACATCAGAAACAGGGAGTGGTAACCAGCCCCTTATGGAAAAAGTTCACAATGACTCATCAGTTATCCGTCCCAGCCCTGCCCATTTACTTGTGCCCCTAGGAGGAAAACTTGCCTTTCATGCAAAAAACTGGATTCCATTACTCAGGGCCGATGGGTCCTAAACATTGTATCCCAGAGGTACAAATTCTACTTCCATTCAATGCCAACCCCAAGCGGGTTTCCAGACCTTCATCGGATCATAGGAAGTTACTTGTCTAATGGCCCAGGGGCCCTTACAAGCCTAGCCGAATTATGTGCCCTTTCTCCCAAGGTCAACACCTGTTTCCCCTGTTGAGCAGGGACAAAGTTGGGATCCTAGGGGTGAATTTTCTGTTCTCCATCCAGTCATCCATGTTTCGCTTAAAGCTGGCAAGGGGAGGAGCTCTGCTTAACTTAACCAGCAGAATATAGCCATTATCTGTACAACTTAGTCCAAAATTCAAGTCCTCTATAGCAAATCATGACAGTCATTTGTAACCCCACTATCACCAACCACAAAACGTAAAATTTATTAAAAACAGTAATAATTTAATAAAAAGGCTGCAATAACCTGTTGTCCAACCTTCTCTTATGACTGTGACTTCCACAACTAAGCCGAATTCTGCAGAAAGCAACACGCACATTATTTCATAAAATAGCATACTACCCCAAACAATTAAGCCAAGTCTTGTCTCTCCATATGATGCACCTAGTGGGCAGAGGCTCAAAAGCAAGTTCTTTCCCTGCTCAATATCAGAGCTAGTCAACCTGTTCCACTAGAACAAAGGGGTCAGGGTTTCTACTCCAGACTTTTCCTGGTGCCTAGAAAAGAGGGCTCTTGGCACCCAATCCTTGATGTATCAATTCTCAACACCTTTTCTGGTGGTCCCAACATTCAAGATGCTTACCCTGCAACAACTTCTCTCTGTGCTAGCCAAGGATGCTTGGTTAGTCACTCTAGACTTAAAAGAAGCTTAACTGCACATCCCCATAAGGGAATCATGCAGAAAATATATACGTTTCAGGGCAGGCTGCATGCACTATCAGTTCTCTGCACTTCCCTTTGTGAATACTCTGGGCGCAGTAGATAAGCCAAAGTGCCTGGCTGCAGCCATTGTATACTGCAGGCAGAGAAATATCCAAATTTTCCCGTACTTGGACGACCGCCTGATTCAGGTGGACAGTGAGGAATTGCTACTACAGCACCTGGTATTTGTAAAAAGCCTTCTCACTTCATTGGGGGTACACCATCAATGAAAAGAAATCACAACTGGTGCCCACTCAAAACATTATATTCCTGGGAGCAAGCTCGGACACAGCTTCTCAGATGGCATTTCTCATTTCAGAAAAACAGCTCTGTCTGACAAACTGCTTCAAACAAATGGCCACCAGAACCCAGCTATCTGCAAGGAAAATACTGCAAGCCCTAGGGTTCATGGCCTCGCGTATTCTGCTAATTCCATATGCAAGACTGCATATAAGGAAACTTCAATGGTACTTTGGGCAGAAGCATGCAACCAGAACAAGGGACTGTTTTTACTCAACCCCTTGCTGACCAAACCCTGACAGCAGGTGCATCAGACTATGCATGAGGGGCTCACATGGCAAGCAAATGCATTCATGGCCACTGGAGTCCAGGACAGATTCTCCTGCACATAAATCAAAAAGAGATGCTAGCTGTACAGAATGCTCTGACAGCCTTCAAATACCTAATCCTTCCAGGACAACTGCTTATATAAACAGACACCGCAGTTATGTGGTACATAAGCAGGAGGGAACCCATTCTTACCCACTATGCAGGTTAGCCATGGCCCTGTGGAACACAGCCTTGAGCAACCAAGTGCGTCTACAAGCTCAGTTCCTGCCAGGCAAACAAAATTCACTGGCAGACTTGAGCAGAAATCTCATAGACCCACACAAGTGGAAATTGGAGCCCAACACCTTCAACCTTCTGATCCAGAGGTGGGGGACACCGGAGGTGGACCTCTTTGCCTCCCCCGAGAACCACCAGTTGAGCAAATACTGCACCAGAAACCCTCACAACAGTGCCTAGAAGGTGGATGCCCTTCTCTCAAGAGTACTACTCAAGATAAAACAGGACAGACCAATTGCAATTCCTGTTGCCCCAGACTGACCACGCAAGCACTGGTACCCACTCTTGCGCAGCTTGACAACAGTGCCACCCTGGCACCATCACCAGACTCCTATCTTGCAGTCTCAGCAGGAGGAACAGATTTTGCATCCTAAATTGCAAACTCTAAACCTTGCAGCCTGTCTTATACCTTGAATACCACACCAGCAACCCTCAGCAAACAGGTGCTGGACATCATTATTGAAGCCAGAAGGCCTTGTACTAGGAAATCCTATGCTGAAAAGTGGAAAAAAGATTGTTCTTGGAATCAGTCTCAAGGGAAGGACACAGCAGTGCCCTCTTTAACTCTAATCCTGGATTACCTAGCAGGGCTATTAAGATTCATGCCTCTGCCATCGCAATTCACTATAATACTGAGCCCATCTCTATTTTCTCACCCTCTCATCAAACAGTTCCTGGGGGGGGGGGGCTAACAACTTAAGGCCCCCTAGGAGAGCACACCCACCTTTGCCTGGGACCTTAACTTTGTACTGGAAAAGCTCACGCTTCCCCCTTTTGAACCTGCTGCCTCAGCAGAGTTAAAATTCCTCTCTTGGAAGACAGGCTTGCTTTTAGCCATAACTTCAGCAAGAAGAGTTACAGGCGCTAATGGCTGTGGAACCCTTCATTATTTTCCATGCTGACAGGGTTTCTCTCAGGACTAACCCGTCCTTTATGTCTAAGGTGGTGTTCAGTGTGGCTTTAAACCAATCCATCCATTTGCCAACCTTCTTCCCTAATACTCAGAATAAAGGAGAAAGGATCCTGCACACAATCAGCTCAGGTTCTACCTTGACAGGGCTAAACCTTTCAGAAAATGTGACCAGCTGCTAGTCATCTTTGCTACAGGGCAGAGGGCAAGGCCATTTCAAAACAAACCATTTCCAAATTTATAGCACACTGCATCCATTTCTGCTACAGCCACCATGGAAAACCTACCCCACAGGGGACCAGACCACATTCCACTAGGGCTACTTCCACCTCTACAGCTTCTCTCAGGGGAGTGCCTACCAGGGACATTCTGGAAGCTGCAACCTGGAGTTCTGCACACACATTCACCAAGCATTACCACCTACCTATCTTTTCAAAATCCTGGGCTGGATTTGCTACAGTAGTTATACAAAGCCTGCTAGCCAGCCCTAACACTCCTTGACTGCCTACACCCTTCATCAGCTTTGGGAATCAACCCAAGTGTGATGACTGCAACAGTGAAACACGGAGAACATAGTACAGTTGTGTACACTTGTTTTATCTATCCTTTCTACCTCTTATCTCTATGGCCATTTTTAATGGCAGTGATATTTACTTTTTTACTGGTGGTGTTCCCCACCATATACTAGCTTTCTATTTGGGGGGCTCCTGACATCTGGGGCAAGAAAAACTGATGTAATGGCATTGGCTGCCTATTTTATACCCCTGATGACCTGACGTCATGGAAGAAGCGACAGCATCCGACGCAGAAATCCTAAGACTCTGGTATTCGAGCTGACTGAGGGCTACCTGCAGGCAGATAACCCAAGTGTGCTGACTGCAACAGTGAATACACTCGAGCATCTACATTTACGGTAAGTGTACACAACTGTACTTTTCTTTGAACTCCAACAGGTCCTTCCAGGGACCCCACCCCCAGCCATTGCTGTCAACATAGTCAATAACAAAAAATTTAAAACTGTGACACTTATTGATAATATGTCTAAAAAGAACATTCCACTCTTCCTTCCTATCAACATTGTACATGTGCTAATAAATTCTAGTTCTAAGGTGATGGTTCTCACTTTTAATTTGGACTTTTTGGACATTGTGATTGTAAAAAACAAACATTTTTTCTACCGGTTAGTGAACAGTTTCAGGTCCTGAGTCCCTCTCATAACATTGTTTACAAGAAGGATATATCATTTGAATCTCTTATAGAAACAACAATGTCCACTACTTTCAGCATTGTATAATGAAATGTGGGCACTGTAGTCAGTGTGGTTTTATTAAGGAGGGAGTTAATAGCAGACTATAGTGATGTTTTCCTGAAACAGAGATTTTGCTGTTCGAATTGTGGGGTCTGTGTGGCACAATGCCAGGTCTGCCCCACTTTCTATGTCAGGAAAACTGTGAAGCCTCTTAGAACTAGAATTTATCAGCACATGTATGATGTTGGGAGGAGGAATGAGTAGAATGCTCTTTTTTAGATATATTAAGTTGAACAAGTCCCATAGTTTTACATTTTTTTATCGACTGAGGTAGCAACTAAAACTTAAATAGTGAGCATGGTCTTAATGACATGGTATCTATTAGCAACATTTTACCGCTTAAAGCTTTCTTGTACATGTGATTCTTATTGTACCTTTATTTTATTTCTACTGTGCTGTGACATTATTGATCACTGGTTTCAGCATTGGCAGAGTTTTTTTTAGTGTATGTGCTTATTCAGTTTCAGTCAATGGTTTTGGTTTATTTCTGTGATCTTTGGATTGCAACTATTCATTTTGTGTACTAGTTTCTTTGGTTTTGTGCATTTTTCTTGGTTTCAGTTAATGTTGGTCTAAAGGTAACCCATGTGTTCATCATCACTCTACCTTTAAATTTTAATGGTTTATCCTTAATTAGTTTAATTTGTTCAATTAAAAGTAGGAGGGGCTTCAATAGTATATAAGGTGCCTATGGACTTGCTCTGTTTTTTTTTATTCTGATGAAGTCTCTTTGTGGGACGAAAGCACTTAATGTGGATTATATAAGTGAATCTATCAAAAAGAGTATTTTCATGGTCCATTTCCTGTGGTTCGGGTTTGGATTATTCAGATGAATTTTGCAGCTTGTTTTTAACTCCGTAAAACTGACTAGGAAGGGAGAACTGGGAATGGCCTGTAAGCTTTTCCATTATCAACCCCAGAGGAATGTGTCTGAGAGAACTGCACAGGTTGAACTTCCTGTGAATTCTGGCAGGAAAGTCCAGTATGCTGGAGGGGGTATTTTAAGTACCTGTTGACTGAGATTCTCTCAGAGATCATGAGTTATGGTAGGTCTGCTTAATAAACTGTTTTACTCTAAGATAATTTTTGCATCCAGTAAAGTGGTGTTTCACAAGAAGGTGTCTGTTTTCAGTATATCATGATGTTAACTCAACATCATTCTTGCTTTCCTGACCTTTCACTAAGCAAACTCATATTCCTCCGGTAACATTTCTGTCTGGCAGGGAAGATCAGTCTGCAGTCCAAGATATAGTGAATTCCTCTGGCCACTAGCCATTTTGGCTTTGGGGTTCAAAGCAGTCCTTATGTGGAAAGACCCTCCTCTTCCTTATTGTCCCAGTGCCAATGGAGGAGCATGTTAGTCCTCCCCAGGTCTTTCTCACTACTTGTTTGTAGAACAGGACTTTGGTATTTGTCATTTAAAGTTTCCAGCGAAGATTCTGTGTCATTCATAGTTTTTGGCTTTTTTGTTGCCCCCACTCTTCTGAACACCATTTCTACATATTCTTTCAGTTTCATATTTGTTTGTTTAGCCAAACAAAAAAAAGAAAAGGTGCTGCAGAATGTGCATGCTAACTGAATGTGATTCCTGGGCTCCAGCCTTCATCCAAATGCTTCCTTTTTATTTTGTAAGACATTTATAATGTCCAACAGACTTTGGCCTGTAGACATCAGCAAGGCCCTGATTGTGTTGAAGGTAACATAAAGGAGTAGGAGAGAAATTGTAGGAGCCGCAAGAGATGTGTGGACAAACTGTGTTCTGTGTATGACATAGCTGATATACATGGCCATACCACAGCATTTGGTGTCATTCTGTACCACCGTGCTTGTTCAAGTCCATCTGAATTTCACTAATGAGATTCAGAGCAAAGTACTGAATTCCCCCCTCCTCAGGGCCTCAAATCATTGTTAATGATTATCTTTTTTCAGAGTTCAGTGAGATGGACAGGAACTGGCCTTCATCTATCAGCTGCACAAATCACTGAAACACCAGGTGCAGTCAGTGAACAGATATTTTGTAATTGGTAAAAAGAAGCATATGCCACGCAAAACAAAAGCAGTTCAAGCCTAACCCTCCAGCAGGGTAAGAATTGGCTTTTCACACAATCTGTAAAACAAGACTTCTCCCTAAGTCTTCCAGCAGTAGATTTAATTGCTTTTATAGTCACATTTTGCTAATTTGGCAGAAAGCTTGGGTCTTCCAGTCCCTAGAGGAGGGGCACACAATGGAGTTGATTGTTTCTGTATAACCCCCCCCCCCCCCCCCGCACAATTTTGTCCATTCTATACATATGTTCCTGCTTCGTGAGGTCCACTCCTTTTCCTGTAGGACAGCAATCAAACTGTCTTCCACAAAACTGATGGGATATTTCTATACTTATTTTTGCTTATTAAAAGGACAGAATTTTTTTCTTGTCCATACTGGATGTCTGACAGCCCAGTTGAGGGACTTGGGTCTACATCCTGTGTAGAAAGTTTATCTTCACATTGTAGTACACATGGCTCAACTTGTGTTTACATGCTTCAGCCTGGCAGGTCAGTGATATTAGTTAAGGACTTTACCCTCTAGATTGTCTTTCTCACTCTGTATTATTGCAGAGTTGTCTTTCTCACTCTGTATTATTGCAGAGTGCTTAAGTGTGGTGGTGGCTGCTGTGCACAGCTTAGGGGAGCCATATATTCCCTTATCTGGCTGGCTGGGCGTTTTCACCCCATTCTCAGAGCAGTTGTACAAGTCACAGAAATAAGATACCGCACCTCTTCTGACCTACTTGGAAGTGATGGAGAATCCTGAGAAGTCTCAGTTCATCCCATCTTAAAACATTCTGTTTCTAGGACTGATTCTGGACTTAACTGTGGAATGAATTTCTATCTCTCTGTAGAAGATCACGATAGGAACCTCACTGGGAAACCTTCACCGTCTTGCATAGCTCCTTCTCAGCTTGGTCCTTCCTCCAGGTTCTAAGGCTGATATTGTCTGCCTTGCCAACAGTTTAGTTTGCCAGACTCAGTATTAGGGATTATTGTTGGTCCCTGATGTTTCTCTGTGATCAGCATTTGATCACCTCAAAAATCTGAGATTTCCCTGTCCTCCAAGACACTAGCAGGATGTGGCTGGGGCTGTTAATTTTTTTTACATGATCTGCTCTTTCTCTGATTTGTTGTTGGAAATGCTTACATTAGCTGTACCCTGCTTAAAGTGTAGGGAGAGCAGGGAACATTTCTGCTTATGGCTGACAGAGGTATGTGGTCTTTTAGAAAAAAAACATCCACATCAATTTTCTGAAAATGAGGATAGTTTTGTCTTCAGTCCCTTTGGGTCATCTTTTCTACCAGCCCTCCCTTGTTCAAGGTGGACAAACTTCCTGTGTCATCCTACATCATCAAGCAGGGTGGTATTGGCTCTCCTGAATGCCAGAAACCTTTGGAATTTGGCCATCAACTGGTAGATGTCACTTGTCACCCAGCACATTCAGCTGGTACTCATTGTCCAAGCAGACACCCTCTGCAGGGCAGGTCTTACAGAGTGGGAGATTGGAATTGCAGTACTGTTATCATATTATACTGGTAGTATATGTTTTTCCCCCAACTCCAGCCTAGGTTTCACCCCATTTTTTTCCTGCTGTGTGTTATCTGCTTAAGCAGCACATGGATTGTATAATGCACCCTGTCTTGGAAGTACTAAGACTGCATGGCTGGCTGCTAGGAAGCCACACACTGGTTAAGTTTATGCATTAAAGTGGCCCTTTTTGGGCTTCAGATAAAGGAGTGAATTCCTTCTTCTGTAGGTCTCTCTACATCCTGGAGTACTTGTTGTCTTTGTCCAGTCCTGGAATAAAGTAACCTACTGTTACAGTTCATGTTTCTGCTGTTTCACCATGACATGTACTGCAGTAGCCTGGTTGGATTTAGTAACAACCTTTCTGATAGGTATTCCCACCTCTGCCCGGGCATACTTCCTTCACGTTGGGATTTAAGTTTTGTCTTGGGATAGCTGTTATTGCTTCATTTTGAACAAGTGTTTTCCTATGAAATGTCTTTCTGACTTATCTCAGCCATAAGGACATTTGACTCAAATGCTGTCTGGACAGACCTTCTGTTGATATGCATAAGGATCAGGTCATCATGTCACAAGCTCACAGTAGTCTGAGAGTTGCCTTTGAGCCTGTAGGTCTGTCTGCCTTTGTATTTCCTGGAAAGGCTCTATTGAGCAGGAAAGATGTTCAAAGAGCAGTTGGGTACTATCTGTTTAGGGTAGGTATAATTTAGGAAGCAACAAGGGTAAGCAGGGCAAGTGAATCTCAAAGCAGACCATATTTGCTTGGTCTGGGAATTCTTTTCACCATTGCTGATGCTTTAACAGGTCTGTTTATGGGCACCTGGGGAGATGCTGCATTTGCCTCATACTTCAAATGACTTTTAGTGCAGCATGGTATTGCTATGACAGCCTGAGCGAGGGGCGGGACTATGTGCTTCCAAAGTATTACAATGTGGACATATTGTCTGAGGTGTGGTCAGGATTCAAGAGAACATTCCTAAATGGGCTTTGTACCTCGAGTTCTAAGACCTGTATTGCTACTCTACAAGAATATCTCTTTACATTCATTACATCTTGGATTGTTGACTCATCATAATCAACCCCCTTTTTCACAATTTCTACATGGGGTTGGGGTGTTGTCAACTGTTGTCATGTCTGTCTAGTCAGTGACACTCTTCTACCTTCGAAACTCATGTTTGACTGTTGCAGGTTTTCTCACACAATCCATCCACTTTTTTTCTGGATGCCCTCGTATCCTTTTACCTTCTTCCTTTCTGTCCCAAGTCTTCTTTACCAGATTTTCTTCTGCTTCTGTGTCTAAACCACTGTAATCTACTGTCTTTGACCTTTTTTTTTTTACAATTGGAGCTACTTAGTCTATTGCTCTTATCTCCTCATTTCTCCATCTGTCCCACCATGTGCATCCTACCACACATCACAGGCACTCCATCACCACTAGCTTCCTCAACTGCTCTGCTTTTACTGCCCAGATTTCTGTACCATATGGTAGTACTGGTCACACCACTATTTTGTATACTGTACTTTTCAGCTTCGTTGGTATTCTTCTGTTATAACACTACACCCAACACTGTGTGCCAGTTGGCTGCTGCTGACTCTAGCTTTGACCTCCTCACTCAGATTTCCTTTTTCCTCACCCACCCCTCCCAGATACTTGAAGCTGTTAACTTGTTCTCTCTATTTTTCCTTCAATCTCATTTCTCACCTTCTTTCAATTTCCCCATTTGCTGCCATTACAGATGTCTTATCTGTACTCCGATGTTCTTCGTGTTTCAATGTTGCAGTCAGCACACTTGGGTTATCTGCCTGCAGGTAGCCCTCAGTCGGCCCGAATACCAGAGTCTTGGGATTTCTGCGTCGGATGCTGTCGCTTCATCCATGACGTCAAGTCATCAGGGGTATAAAACATGCAGCCGACGCCATTACATCAGCTTTTCTTGCCATGTAGGAGCCTGAAGTAGAAGCAGTTCGCAAGTGCCAGTCGGCAGATACCTGAAATTTTCGTTTTTCGAGTTTCAAACCTGAAGTCTTCTAAAGCTAAGTTGGGGATCCTTTTTTCTTGCTCTAACCGATGTCAGAAAAAGTTAACAATTGTCTTGCCTGTGGAAAGCAAATACCTCACAGAGATTTTCATTCTTATTGCGTCACTTGTTTAGGCCCAGACCACTACGTCCCTCGCTGTCAGTTTTGTGCCTTGTTCAACGCCTGAACTATTCATCATCTGGCTATTTTTGTGTCTCAATTCTTTTGCCCTTGTTCTCCGTATTCTGAAATGGCTTTGGTAAGCCATCCGTCTACCAATCTTTTGAAAAAATGCAAAGATAAAGACAGAGACAGACCGCATAGGTCCAAAACTGCTGTTGATGCTTCCATTAAGCTAGTCGCTAGTCTGCCGGTACTCAGTGAGGCGCTTTTGCAGCCCCTGTTTTCCCACTTCTATAGATTTGCAGGCCTCTACTGAGACCCATTCGGAGTCTAGTATGCCACGAGATGCTTCTTTGCCTATGGAACCTGCGGATGTCTACCTTGGATGGGTCCGGAGCCGCTGTGCAGGCACCAGCTTCTGAGGGTGTATTCAGACCTTTTGATGTTCGTATCAAACCGTCTACTTCGTTATTAACTAAATCTGCCAAATTTCTCAAGCCCAGAGTTCGCACTACCCCTAGGAAACAGACTACCAAAGCACATTCTCAAGCTCCCATGCCACAGAAACAAATGCTTAGAATGGCTGAAGACCTTATTACTTTAATTAGGGGAAGCCAGCCTTCCCCCTCTAAAAGACAAATAATTGATTTTTCTTCTGATTTTTCAGACTTTGAGTCTGATGACTCTTACCCCTGTGATTACCAGGATATACCCTTATCTACCTATGAGGACTCATATGCAGAGGATTCAATCCCCTCAGCCTCCCCCCAGAGGACCTTTCTTTTGGTGAAACCTTGCATACCCTAAGAGAGCATTTCCGCTGGGAATGCTAGGACTACCCTCAGTCCAAAAAGAGACTCTGAGAATTTTTACACTTGCCTCAGCATAGGCCTCTAGATATTCCCCTGTCCTGGATGTTGTAGATGATGTCTTCATGGAATCCAGCCTTACCTCTGATACTTTACCACCTGCTCCAAGAAAGCCTGACAGATAATACAGAGTACCTGACTCTCACAAATTTCTCTTTAAAAATCCCACTGCAGGTCCAGAGACCATTTCCCGGGGACCTAAAGGTATTAAAGCTTCTACAGCCAAAAACCCTACCCCTTCGGAAAGGGATTCTAGGGCTCTAGACAGATAGGGTAAGAAGGTTTGTACCTCTGCAGCTCTTGCCATCAGGGCTTTAAATTGCCAGTTTCACATACTGAAGTACCAGCAGCATATTATTGATCTAATTAAAAAATGATGTTGATTCCTGATTGTGCAGAAAATAAGGACTTGCAAGACTTAATGCATTCTGCAAACCAAGTTGGTAAACATACTTTGCAGTATGGTTTTGATGCCTTAGAAGCATCTTGCAGGGCTGCTGTCACTGGGTCTGTTCTGAGAAGGCATGCTTGGCTGAAGGAACAAATCTTGCCAGACCACGTCAAGGCAAAATTATTTGATGTTTCATTAAACCAAGAATGTTTGTTTGGCCCTAAAGCAAAAGAAGTTCTTAAAAAGATTGAGGATAAAGCTAAATCCATGCAAACAGTTAAAGATTTCTTACAGGTACAGCCACATAGATTCAGTAGGCATTGGCCTTCAAAAAACGTGGTCCTTTCCAGTCCCTTCCAGACCTTCTCAGCCTAAACCCAGGGGCAACAGACCACAAAGACTACAGTCTCAGGGTATGCACAGATATAAACAATGGAGTGCTCCCTCCTCAAAAACTGGGAGTGGTAAGCCACCCCTTATGGAAAAAAATCACAATGACTTGTCCTTAATCCTTCCCAGACATGCTCAAGTACTTGCACCCCTAGGAGGAAAACTCGCCTTGCATGCAAAAAAAAAATGGGAGTATATTACCCAGGACCGACGGGTCTTAAACATTGTATCCCAGGGATACAGATTCTATTTCCACTCTCTGCTCACCCCATGCAAATTGCCAGACCTTCCTCCAAACCAGTGGACAGAGGCCCAGAAGCAAGTACTCTCTCTTCTCACTATCACGGCTATTCAACCTGTGCCAACAGAGCAAAGGGTACAGGGTATCTACTCCAGCCTGTTCCTGGTGCCCAAGAAAGAGAACTCTTGGTGCCCTATTCTGAATCTGTCACCCCTAAATACCTTCCTGGTGGTACCAAAATTCAAAATGCTTACTCTCCAGCAACTCCTTCCTATGCTAGTCAAGAACTCCAGGCTAGTCACCCTAGACTTGAGAAGCTTATCTGCACATCCCCATAAGGGAGTCTTGCAGGAAATATCAACGTTTCAGGGCAGGCTCTATGCACTATCAGTTCTCTGCACTTCCCTTTGGCTTATCTTCTGCGCCCAAACTATTCACAAAGTGCCTGGCTCCAGCCATTGTGTACTGCAGGCAGAAAAATATTCAAATTTACGCATACTTGGATGATTGCCTGATTCGGGTGGACAGTCAGGAATTGCTACTTCAGCACCTAACGTTTGTAAAGAGACTTCTAACTTCTCTGAGGTATACCATCAACGAAAAGAAATCACATCTGGTACCCAGCCAAAAGATTGTATTCCTGGGAGCAAGCTTGAACACAGCTTCCCAGATGGCATTCCTCACTCCAGAAAAGCAGGTTTATTTGACAACTTATTTCAAACTACTGGCCACCCAAACCCAGCTATCTGCAAGAAAAATACTGCAAGCCCTAGGGTTCATGGCCTCATGTATTCTACTGATTCCATATGCAAGACTGCATATGAGGAAACTTCAATGGTACTTAAAAAGTCTCTGGTGTCAACATTCCCTGGACCTGGAAACAGTGATTCCTATCATTCCTTGCCTAAGGACAGAGTTTCTTTGGTGGGCAGAGGCTTGCAACCACAACAAGGGACTCCCTTTCTCACAACCCCCCGCCATCCAAACTCTGACAACAGACTCATCATACTATGCATGGGGGGCTCACATGACAGGCAAATGCATTCAAGGCAAATGGAGCCCAGGACAAATTCACCTGCATATCAATCAAAAAGAAATGTTAGCTGTACAGAATGCACTGACAGCCTTCAAATACCTTATCCTGCCAGGACAACTCCTGATAAAGACAGACAACACCACAGTTATGTGGCACATAAACAAGCAGGGGAGAACTCACTCCTACCTGCTCTGCAGGTTAGCCATGGCACTGTGGAACACAGCCTTAAGCAACCAAGTGCACCTGCAAGTTCAATTCCTGCCAGGGAAACAAAATTCACTGGCAGACGACTTGAGCACAAATCTAATGGTCCCACACAAGTGGAAACTGGAACCAAACTCATTCAAACTTCTAATACACAGGTGGGGGACACCAGAGGTGGACCTCTTTGCGTCCCCCCAAAACCATCAACTAAACAATGTTTGCACCAGAATTCCTCACAGCTAAGCTTAGAAAGTGGATGCCCTATCCTTCACATTGGAAAACCTCTCAATTTATGCCTTTCCCCCTCTGCTCCTCCTTCCAAGAGTACTCCTCAAGATCAAGCAGGACAGGCCAAGGACAATCCTTATTGCACCAGACTGGCCACGCCAGCACTGGTATCCATTCCTACACAGTCTGACAGCAGTGCCACCCTGGCACCTACATCAGACCCCCTCTCTGCTGTCCCAGCAGGAGGGACAGATTTTGCATCCTCAGCTGCAAACCCTGAACCTGGCAGCCTGGCTTATTCCCCAAATACATCACCAGCAACCCTCAGCAAACAGGTGCTGGATGTTATCCTTGAGGCCAGGAGGCCCAGTACTAGGAAATCCTATTCAGAAAAGTGGAATAGATACTGTTCTTGGAGCCAGTCTCAAGGGAAACACACAGCCATGCCCTCATTGCCTCAAATCCTAGATTACCTAGCAGAGCTGCTCCACAAAGGCATATCCATCTCATCAGTTAAGATTCATGCCTCTGCCATCTCAGCTCATTACAATACTGAGACACCCCTCTTCTCTCACCCTTTGATCAAACAGTTCCTGAGAGGTGCTAACAATTTAAGACCCCCAAGGAGAGCTCCCACTCCTGCCTGGGACCTTCTCTTTGTACTAGAGAAGCTCATGCTTCCCTCTTTTTAGCCTGCTGCTACAGCATAGTTAAAATTCCTCTCTTGGAAAACAGCCTTACTGCTAGCCATCACTTCAGCAAGAAGAGTGTTTGAGTTACAGACCCTTATGGCTGTGGAACCCTTCATTATCTTCCATGCGGACATGGTTTCCCTCAGGACTAACCCATCTTTTATGCCCAAGATGGTATCCATTGTGGCTTTAAACCAATCCATCCATTTGCCAACCTTTTTTCCTAATCCTCAGAATAAAGGGGAAATGATCCTGCACAGACCACTCAGGTTCTACCTTGACAGGACTAAACCTTTCAGAAAATCTGACCAGCTGCTAGTCAGCTTTGCTACAGGGGCAGAGGGCAAGGCCATTTCGAAGCAAACCATTTCTAAATGGGTAGCACACTGCATCCATTTATGCTACAAACACCATGGATAACCTACCCCACAGGGGATCAGGCCTCATTCCACTAGGGCTACCTCAACCTCAACAGCTTTTCTCAGGGGGAGTCCCTACCAGGGACACCCTGGCAGCTGCAACCTGTAGTTCTGTACACACCTTCACAAAGCATTACCACTTACCTATCTTTTCTAAATCCAGAGCTGGATTAGCCACAGCTGTCTTACAAGGCCTGCTAGCCAGCCCTACTACTACTTGACTGCCTTCACCCTTCCTCAACTTTGGGAATCAACCCAAGTGTGATGACTGCAACAGTGCAACACGAAGAACATGCGTTAAGTGTACACTTACATAAATGTAGATGTTCGAGTGGATTCACTGTTGCAGTCCTGGTTACCCTCTCTCCAGCCCCCTGTCTTTCTATACTTTCTACCTAACCTCTTTTTTGCCCATATCTTATAGAAATGGTATTTACTTTTTACTGGAGGTGTTCCACACCATTCCTATTTTGGAGGCTCCTACATCTGGGGTAAGAAAAACTGATGTAACGGCGTCTGCTGCATGTTTTATACCCCTGATGACATCATGGATGAGGCGACAGCATCCGACGCAGAAATCCCAAGACTCTGGTATTCAGGCCGACTGAGGGCTACCTCTGCAGGCAGATAACCCAAGTGTGATGACTGCAACAGTGAATACACTCGAACATCTACATTTATGGTAAGTGTACACAACTGTACATCTGAAGTAGGAGATTCATTTGTCTGCAACCTGTGGGTTATGGATCCGACATCGGATCCGAACCGGCATGGTTTACCAGCTATGGATCCAAGCTCTCAGCTCCTCCCCTCACCCATAATGCCCTGCTCTCCCTACATGACCTCAGATCTTGTTTGCCGCGCTGGTGACCAGATTTGTGTTTCCAGGCTCTTCAGCTAAGTGCTCTTTTTCAAGTATTTAGAAGTTTAAAAATTGTATTTTTGTGTGAAAGTTGTGTGAAAGTTTAGGTTTCCCTATTACTGTATTATACTTTTAGTGTTTTAAATTTAATTTTTACCTTCCCTCCCCTCGCTGGTAGCGTAGTGTGTGTTTGGGCCTGTTGTGTGCTTTAGTTACTTTACTTTTACCAACTTAGTTTAAGTAACTTTTTTTTTGGTACTTGGGATGTCTGAACAACCCAAAGCTGTGTTCTCTAAGTGCTCCGAGTGTGGCCATAAGCTTTCCCCGGCTGATGGCCACACTCGGTGCGTTAGATGCTGAGGTTGAACACCTCACTTCTGGATGTTCCATTTGTGCAGGGTTCAACCCCAGGGCATTGAAGGAGCGGAGGTCCAAGCTTGTCTTGGCGGGTCTTTTGCCACCGGACTCGGCTCCGGACTCCGCTCCTTCGGGGGTAACCATTTCTACAGTTGTCTCCTCTCCGGCTCCCCCTCCTCCTCCTGGGACTCAACCTCCCTGTAGTGGTTCGGAGGAGAGGGAAGCAAGAAAGAAGGACCGGAGGGAGAAGCACCATAAGCGGCAGGCCGAGGCCTCTGTTTCGGCCCCGCCAGCCAAGCGGGCTTCTCCTCCGGCCTCCTTGTCTGCCGGTTCTCCCCCTCCTCGGCTCCGGTCACCTGTGTGTTTCTCACCGGGACCCGAGGAGGAGGAGACCCGATCTCCGACGAGGCTATCCAGGAGGCACTTTAGGCCTACCTCGGTAGCCTCGTCAAGATCGACGTATAGCCTGTCAGACGCTGATCTGGACCGGATGATGAAAAGGTTCATCCAGGCCCAGATGCAGATGGGAGTGCTCTTGCCTCCCCCCCCCTCTGGGGGGGAGCTCGACCCCTTTCTTTAAGCCAATTGCTCCTTCTCCGACCCACTACCCGGGCTCGGAGCCGTTGGAGCCGAGCAGCCGGGCGGGGTGGGTCGGCGCCGATAGTACTTGGTACTTCGGATCCGACCCTGCCCTCGAGTGTTTCAGATCCGAGCTTCAGATCTGGGGGGATCAGTGCTCCTTCGGCGCCGTCTGTGTCGGAGCGCACTGTCCCTTCGGATCCGAGCGCTTTGGCGCCGATCCACTCCTCGGATCTGAGGAGGAGCCGATTGTCGGATCCTTTGGTCGAGGTCGGCTCCCCTTCGGCTTTTGATGTAGTGGAGAGGGCCCTGTTGAGGGTCTCCGGACCCCCGGCACTTGCTTCGGCTCCGTCCCGCGCTCCATCTGCACTGGGTCAGGCTTCCACCATCCGGCCCTTGGGACAGCCCGCTCCTTTGCCCCAAGCTGTTCCCCTGGAACAGGTCCCTGTTTGTGAGGAGTCCTCTGACAGACCCCGGAGGATGTTCCCCGCAAACATACATGCAAAAGGAGGCACATTGACTCCCCCGAGTCTCTCACAGAAGACACAGATTTGGAGGAAGGGGAAGGCTCCCCAAGGTCACCCCCCGAGGATGTCTCATTTGGAGACATCATGGAAATGCTCCGCATAAGGGGGGGGTGGTCTGCCCCCAAGCCTTCCTCGGACGAGTCCGTGTTCTTGGAGGCATTTGAAGCGGGCCTGTCTACCTCTTGGGTGTCCCCTCCTGCCGACCCCCTGGTGGACCTCATTACCACCAGGGCGTGGAAGGAACCGGACACCATGGAGCCAATCCCAAAAAGGCCCGACCGTATTCTCAGTCCCCCGGCTGACCGTGCCCATTGGAGCAAGGGGCCTCCGGTAGATGCCTTGTTGACGGCGGCGGCCACCAAGAGGGAACTTGCTCAGGAGAGTCCCTCAGTCCATCCCCCGAGCAAGGAGTCTCGGATGATGGACTGCTTGGGGAAGCGGATGTTTAGTTCAGCGACCTTCTCTGTGAGGGCGCTGACCTATCTGGCACACGTGATTAGGATGCAGCGCGATCTTATAAAAGAATACGCTGCATCCCCCCCAGAGTCCATGTCGGAGGAGGACAAAGTGCTGCACTCCACCCGCATGGCCACTCTCAGGTCCGTCACTAATACCTCTATGCGGCTACTGTCCCATGCTACGGAAGGTGCCGCTAGAGCCGCAAGGGCAGGCCTAGTTACTAGACGTCAGGCCTGGCTCCATCATTGCGATTTCTCAGAGCCCTTCAAGGCATCATTTGCGAACGCCCCCTTCGATGGTTCTGCCCTCTTTGGCAAAACTGTTCGCGACACTTTGACCCAGAGCGAGAAGGATGGGAAGACGCTGTCTGCCGTCGGAATCCGCTTCTCTGCACCCCAGAGGCCCTATTCTAGGAACCAAAAGGGTCAGAAGAAGATGTGGTTCCGGATGTCGCAGCAATCCCAGCCTGTTCCGGACAACCAGCCCTTCCGTGGCAGAGGAGGACAGGGAGGACGCCGCCCTAGGGGCAGAGGGGCTCCTAGGAACTTCGGGTCCAGAGAACCCTTCTCTGAATGGCCCGCGCAGCAGCCCTGAGGGGTTGCCCGGCTGCTCCACTCTGGAGGCAGTCGGGGGACGTTTTTCGGAGCACCTAGCGGCATGGGAGTCCATAACATCAGACCGCTGGGTTCTCCGGATTATATCCAGAGGATACCGTATCCCCTTTCTTCACTTACCAAAATTGAAGTCCCTCCCCGACGTTCCACCCGGTCAGTGGGAGGCCGCTTTGGCAGAAATTGGCCATCTGCTAAAGAAAAGAGCCATCCAGCCCGTCCCCCCAGACCAGATCAGATCAGGGTTCTACTCCAGGTTCTTTTTAGTGCCAAAAAAGACGGGGGATCTAAGACCAATTTTAGACCTTTCACTCTTGAACCTGGCAGTTCCCAAGGAGAAGTTCCGAATGGTCACGTTGCAGTCTATTCTCCCCCTTCTGGGAGAAAATCACTGGATGTGCTCCATAGACCTCAAGGATGCGTACTACCACATACTAATGGACAGGCGCTCCAGGAGGTTTCTCCGCTTCCGGCTGGGAGCCAGTCACTACCAATTCCGGGTCCTTCCCTTTGGTCTCACCACAGCCCCCAGGGTGTTCACCAAAGTATTAGCAGTGGTAGCGGCCCACCTGAGGCTTCAGGGGGTGCAGGTCTTTCCTTACCTGGACGACTGGCTTCTCACCGCCCCAACAAGGCATCTACTTCTCTTGGCGCGAGACTCCTTTCTCCATCTTGCTCCACGCCTGGGCATCACGATAAACACAAAAAAATCCAACCTAGCACCTACTCAGCTCATAGATTTTATAGGTGCCAGGTTAGACACGAGGAGACTGAGAGCCTTCCTCACAGCGGACAGAGTGCAAAGCCTACAGCTCCAGGTGCGGGCCATTCTCCACTCAAATTCAGTTCCGGCGGAGTTGGTCCTGAGGGCCCTAGGGTCCATGACGGCAGCGATTGCGCTTCTTCCTCTCGCCAGGTTCAATATGCGTATCCTTCAATGGACTCTCTTGGTTCAGTGGTCGTATCTTGCTCTTCCTATGCATCATCCCATTGCGATCAGCAAAGCATGCAGGCGGTCCCTCCTGTGGTGGCTACACTCTCCAGATCTCCACGGAGGCCGCCCCTTTTGTGCCTCTTCCCCTCTCGTCACGGTGACCACGGACGCCTCCCGCCTCGGGTGGGGGGGCATTTTGCAGGCCGGATGGTCCAAGGCACGTGGGACGATTCAGAGACCTTGCTGCATATCAATGTCCTAGAGATGAGAGCAGTGCTCTTAGCGTTGCTAGCACTTCAGGCCTTTCTTCCCTTGGGAACAATTGCGATTCAATCGGACAACATGTCTGTTGTCTGGTATATCAACAAACAGTGAGGAACCAGGTCTTAACCCCCTTTGTCGAGAAGCCATGAGAGTGTGGGAATGGGCAATCTCCACCAACCGCTTTCTCATAGCAACGCATATTCTGGGTCGGTCCAACATCCTGGCGGACAAACTCAGTCGCACCATTCTCACCCCCTACGAGTGGTCTCTCAATACTCAGGTAGCGGAACACATCTTCGCACAGTGGGGAACTCCTTGTTGCGATCTTTTTGCGTCTCCCTCAAACACCAAATGAGACAGTTTTTTCGCCCTGATACCTCCTCCCGGAGGTTCTCCAAGAGACGCTCTGGTGCATGCTTGGCCACCCGGTCTTCTTTATGCTTATCCCCCTTTGCCTCTGATGCTCCAAGTTCTTCAGAAAGCCTCTCGGTTGGGGTGCAGAATGATCCTCATTGCTCCCTTTTGGCCTCGACAGATCTGGTTCCCCTTCCTAAGGTCTCACTCAGTGAATCCTCCTTGGATTCTAGATCCATTCCGGATCTGATTTCTCATCCATACCATCTATCTCCTCCGAACCTGGACAACCTCAAGCTGACCGCTTGGCTGCTCCAGTTCCGCTCCTGATCAGGACTCCCGGTATTTCGTCCCCTGTTAAGGCCATCCTGGTGGCAGCTCACAAGCCATCCACTAGGAAAGTCTACCGTAGCAAGTGGAAGCGGTTCTCTTTGTGGGCGGAACGGCAAGGCCTAAACCCCTTCACAGTTCCTCTCCCTTTGGTGCTTGACTTCTTAACCACTCTTTTTAATGATGGTGCCAGCAGTTCCACGGTCAAAGTACAGCTTGCAGCAATTTCTCATTATCACATTGGTCATGACTCCAGTCCACTGATGTCTGCCAAGTTGTGTAAGATTTTCCTTAAAGGTACCTTTCTTCTCAGGCCCCCTATAAAGCAAGCGGTTCCTCCTTGGGACCTTTCCTTAGTTCTTCAGGCCTTGACCGCTCCCCTTCAACCTCGCGGCTACTGTAGATCTGAAATTCTTATCCTTCAAGACTGCCTTCTTAGTAGCCATTACTTGACCAAGAGAGTCTCAGAGCTTCAAGCATTATCAGCTAAACCTCCGTACTTGGTCTTTCATCCGGACCGTGTTTTCCTCAGGACCAACCCGTCCTTTCTTCCTAAGGTAGCTTCTGAATCAAACATTAATCAATCCATTAACCTCCCTGTTTTCTTCCCCAAATGTCAAAACAAGGGTGAGTACAAGCTTCACTCCTTAGACGTTCACAGGCAACTTAGATTTTATCTAAACAGGACTGCTGGTCATAGGCAATCCGACCAGTTGTTCATTTCCTTTGCTAAATTTAATTTGGGCAAGCCAATTTCCAAAGTCTCATTATCTCGCTGGATTTCACAATGTATCTTACTAGCTTATCAAGCTTCGGGAAGGCCCGCACCGGAGGGTGTACATGCCCATTCAACCCGGTCAGTCTCTACCTCGGCCGCCTTTAAGGCTAGGATTCCTCTAGATGATATTTGTGCAGCAGCCACGTGGGCTTCATCTCATACTTTTATTTCCCACTACAAGTTGGAGCTTGCATCTAGAGGTAGAGCATCCTTTGGCTCCGCGGTGCTCCGGAATATCCTTCCATGATGGCCGCCCAAGATTCAGGTAGCTGGGGACTCTGTCCCACAGGTTGCAGACAAATGAATCTCCTACTTTAGATTTAGAAGTTATGTACTCACCATAACGTTCCATCTGAGTAGGTGTATTCATTTGTCTGCAACCATCCCGCCCTCCTATCCCCCTGGCCTTTCAGTTTCCTGCATATGTTGTGTTACCCTTTTCAGGGTGTTTATACTGTTGGCAAACTCGATCTGAGGTCATGTAGGGAGAGCAGGGCATTATGGGTGAGGGGAGGAGCTGAGAGCTTGGATCCATAGCTGGTAAACCATGCCAGTTCGGATCCGATGTCGGATCCATAACCCACAGGTTGCAGACAAATGAATACACCTACTCAGATGGAACGTTATGGTGAGTACATAACTTCTAATTTTCATCCCATGTGCCTTCAGCAAAGGCTAGGGGAAAAGAATGCAAAACTGAAGTTCTTGCTCAGAGAATTGCTGACTGCAGCTATCTAAAATGGATAGTTTCATTCCTTATCATAACTTCAGAAGATCCCCCATTCTTTGCCTCTGCAGTCTGTTTCCTTGTTTCCTGTGCCTCTAGGTGGGACACTCTCCTTCATTTCCTGACAGATTCCATTCTTGGGGCTTGGGGAAAAACTGGGGAAGGGTGTGTCCTTTTGTTAACATGCTGTTAAGATAAGAAGCATCATTCCAGGTGACAATCTGCCTTGAAATCCAAGGCCAGAGTGACAGGGCTTGGCAGCCATAAGAATTCACTAGCTGTTTTACTGCTGATTGAATTCTGTTCTAAAGTTTGGAATTATGATAACAAATGTAACAACTTTTTGTAAATACATTCAGGGAGCCATGGACAAAGCAAGCGTACTTTTATTTAGAAAATGGTTAGAGTGGAGTGTGTTAATTATTTTGATTTGTTTTAAATGTTTTCTCATAATTTGCTTTTATGTTTTACCCATTTTACAAAGACAGTAGAAGATTCATATTTGAGAAAAGGGGGCAAATAGTCTTATTCATGACATTTGTCATGTTACTTAAGATCATTACAGTAAAGGAATGAAAATTTCTGAAAGTTTTTTTATTAACTTTTTGCTTGGTTAATTCTCTTAGGTTTTGGTTCTTTTGGATGTCACACCAGATCAGTCCATGGTGGATGAAGGTGTTGCTCGAGAAGTCATTAATCGCATTCAGAAGCTTCGAAAAAAGGTTAATATTCATGTTTATGGTATACATAATATTTCATAAGATGGGTGTCTCTTTTTTCATTGTCATTGATCACAAAGTACCAAGTGTGATACATAATGAAACATAAAACATTTGTTGAATGTATTTTGCTAGATTTGTTTAAAAGAACTGTAATTTGCACTGTTTAATATACTGTCATGAGATTTCATTAAGTATTTTTCATTCTAATGCTGAAGGCCATCCTTGATGGTTCCTGAGTTGTGTATTTCCTCTCCACCAGTCAATGTTCTACTAGCAGTCATAAGTTTGGAGATGTCTTTACTTGACTGACATGCATTGTAATGTAACACACTGGGTGCATAAGCATGCTCACACCATGCCCGGTAATTTTTTTTTCTCCTTGCAGTTTAGATCTCCACCCTTGTGTTTATTGGTACATTCAAAGTGTTCTTGTGGCTGCCAGATTACCAGCCAAGGTGTACACCAGCAATGTCTGCTCTTTTTCAAAGGGAGAGTATGATCCTGAAATGGCTGCAACTGCTAGAGGGTTAAATCTGACTACTGTGTCAGAGTAGACTGTTGGCCCACTTTATGAAGATGACAGTAGTTGATAGCTTTCCTACCTTGGAGACGGGTGGGAGGGTCATCACATCCTCAACCTAACATCAACAGAAGGACAAGCACTCAGAGACTAGGTCCTGATCTCAAGCTGTTTATGACTAGTTTAGTGTTCATCTGGTTCTCTGGACCCTTCGGGCTGTGAATTGTCTGTCATCTGGGGAGGACCTAATGTTGTGGCTGATCCTGTGTTTCCTTTAAGGTCTTGCTTGGATTGAGCAAGATTTGCTGTCAGCTTCCTAATTTGGGGGGGGGGGTTGCTGCTGGGGTCCTTGCACTGTCCTGTCTTTGAAAGGTAAGCTGGACCTTGTGGGTGAAAGCCTGATCTTGGAGATTGATCTCTTGAGCTGTCTAGTTATGTATCAGTAGTTTGAAAGTACCAGTTTTTGGTTTGGCGTGTATGGAGCAGCAGGTCCTGCTTTAGGAGTGTCTATCTCCTCTTCTTGCACCTAGTGTTATGTCTCAGCTCTCCTCTTAGCACTGATTGATGATTGGTGGGAGTTAGAGTTGCAGGGTGGGAGAGCACACTACTGGGGATCTTGGCTTGAAGCTTGTGTCAGACCTGATGAATCCTCCTCCTCATCCCTGCTGCATTGACTTGCATGTGATCCAACATCTGTGCTTGTTGTGTCATCACAGATGCTTATCGCATCTTAAGCCCAGCGCAGGTCACACCTGTAGGTGATGGAAGTCATGGGTGTACAGTCTTGCCATCTAGGTTTAAGGTTTATATTGGTCCTTTTGGAAATAGATAGTTGACACCAAGTCTCTACTGGTTTATTCTCAGAGCGGCAGAGAATTAGATGATGGCCCATGAGATAGTTCTCCTGGGAGTAATCCTACTGTTGGAATAATCCTTCTCTGGCACTGAACTCTGATTCAGCTAGAGAGGACTTGAATTCACACCCATCCTCCTCCTCAGTGGATGACCGGATGCCCAGAGGAAGTGCAGTCCTGGCTTCCACACCGGGATTGCTTCATTGGAGTATAGGTACATCCCATCACTTGTTCAGCTGGAGTTCATTTCAGGCTTTGAAGTTAGTTGGACCCCCAAGTAAGAGGTAAATGAGACTGAGAATTCTATTCCTTGGCTCAGGTTGAGGGAGATCTAGAGGTCTTTCTCATAAGTTTTTAAGTAGATGTTTGGAGTCTAGGAACTTGAATCATAGGTGATTTTCCCCACATAGTGTGGTCTGATTCAGCCATAATATGTTTGATTTTATTGCTGTTTGTGGTTGCAGGTTTCTTTCCTATAGGCCTGTCTTTTTTTCTCTACCTTATCACTCAGCCCTGCTGTGCTATTTCACATTTTTACCAGTATTAGTACTAATGTTTCTTCAAAACCAAATTCATGCTGTTTGGTTGTTTAATTATTTTGTTGCAGTATGATTGTTTGTATTTTGATTTTTTTTGGTTTGTTTTGCTGTTTGATGTACCTTCCACTGATTTATGAACTTGTTATACTGTTTCAAACTTAGAAAAATTTAGTCTTTAAAAAGTGCGAATTTTGCTCACTTTGGTTTCCTACTCAGGATAGGCATGTGTTGTGTGGTGTGTTTAAGAACTCGGCATCTCAAAGCTGATTCTGAGATCTGTAAATAATTTTGATAAGAGGATGCTAATTGATCACAGAAATAAATTCATTATGGACAGTGTTGCCTGATGAAGATGTAGGCAAAACTGAGAGACATCTGCTTGTGAAACTTCCACAGTCTAAGAGAAGTAAGATGGCTGTGTCTTAGGAAATTTCTTCCCCTCCCTCCAAGGTTCCTAGGCAGAGTGAAGGGGACTCTGCTTCTAATTATGGCGTGTCTGAACTGTTCTGCATTGTTATAGAATATCTCCTTAGGTATATCACAAGAGGGTAATGTATCATGCATGTCTGAAGTGGACCTCCCCAACCAGTATCTGCTAAGTCTCTTCACTCTGTTTCCTTCCATGGGCTTGTTTCTATTGACATTAACTATGCAAAACTGTTGAAGGCCATGCTTCTGGCACAAGATAAATGGGTCTTATCTTATCCCCCTCTAGCTCTGTGGCAGACAGGGATAGTGAAGTTCATCGTGTTACCCTGCTGCAGTCATCACACTTGGGTTATCCTGTCGTCAGGCGGTCCCGCAGTCCGCCTGAATTCCAAGTCTTGGTCCGGGGTCGGTTGCTATCGCTTCTTCCCTGACGTCAGTGCGACAGTGGTATATAAGAGGCATCCAACGCCATTTTCTATAGTCTTTCTTGCTGCGCGGTGCCCGAAGCAGAAGCAGTTCGCAAGTGCCGGTCGGCCGACACCTGAGATTTTCTAATCGAGTTTCAGTCCGAAGTCTTCAAAGCTAAGTACCCCGTTGGGGAACCTTTTCTTGCCTCAGTCCGATGTCAGAAAAAGTTAACAATTGCATTTCTTGTGGGAAGCAAATACCTCATAAGGACTTTCATTCTTATTGTATACCTTGCCTAGGCCCAGACCACGACGTCACTGGTTGTCAGTTTTGTGCTAGGTTCAATAAGCAAACTGTAAAGCAACGCTTTGATTTCGCACGACACTACTTCGGTAGGAAATTTAATTACACTATGCCGTCGGAGCAACCGACTACCGGCGTGCATAAAAAAAAACGCAAAGATAAAGACGGGCAGCCTAGATCCAAGCCAGACTCCGAGGCCTCGGCTGGGTCGGTCACTGGTTCTCCGGTTTTCAGTGAGGTGCCTACGCAGCCCCTGGCTACCGCAGAATTGGAACCCCGACTGCTTTGGATTCTCTAGCAGAGAGTTCTAGCCCAACGCAGCCATTTTCTTTAGGCCCTACCGACGACATTGCAGAAGAAGAAGCCGGTGCTGTAGAAACACCTTCGGTTTCAGAAGGTGTCTTCAGACCGACTACTCTCACCATAAAATCTTATGCTAAGCTTAAGACTCCGCTAAAACCAAAAAAGACTGCACTTCAGTCTCCAGTTCAAGGCCCCATGCCTAAGAAACAGATGCTTTAAATGGCTGAAGATTTGATTTCTTTAATCAGGGGTTCCCAACCCCCCCCCCCCCGACAAAAGGCCTAGACAAGAGGAGGATTATGCCTCCTCTGATCAAGTGTCTGTTTCCTCAGGCTCCTCTGAGGAGCAGGATTACTCCTTTCCCCCTTATGAAGATTCTGATGCTGAAGATTCCATTCCCTCAGCTTCTCCCCCTGAAGACTATTCCTTTGGGGAAACCTTACATACCATGAGGGAACATTTCCACTGGGAAGGTCAGGACTACTCCGACTCAAAGAAAAGGCTCCGAGAGTTTCTTTTACTCCCCCAGCACAGACCACTTGATATCCCCCAGTTTTAGACATTGTGGATGATGTTTACATGTGAAATTGTTCGATCTCGCCGTTTGTTCTTACACACGGGTTCGGAGCCGATCCTCTGCTCCGAGTCGGCCGCTTCACAAGCTCTGCATCTAAGAGAAAGCTCAAGGCACAGTCTGTATCCCATGATCCTCCTCTACCATCCCTCAGATCTAGTTTGCCGCTGCAGCAGATCGCGTTGAAGAGAGCTCGGGCCAGTTAAAACTTTTGTATTTTTTTCAATATTAGAGTTGTTTAAATTGGTTTCTTTAGCATATTAATAGTGTTAGTGCGTGTGTGTGTGCTCTTTATCTAGGAGTTTTGCTTTATATTTAGTGATATTGATATAATCTTAGGGTTTAGTCCTATTTAGTACTGTCTGACAGTTTTAGTAGTTGCTTATAAACTTAGATATTTCTCCTAATATTTAGCAGTATAGTATTGGTGTGCAGTGTTTTTTGCTATATACTTGTTACACACACACACACACACACACACATATATATATATATATACACACTTATATTTACTCTTTTATATTGTAGCTGTAGTCATATTAGTTAAATTAGTGACTGTTGTTAAGATTACTTAGCTTCTCATATTACATCGTTAAATTAGTGTTTGTACTTGATAAGCTAGATAACCTTGTTGTTAAAAGTTGCTCCTTGTTAGTCATGGCAGAAAAAGCCAAATCAGGGTTCAAAAGATGTCAGTGTGGGCAAAAGATGTCCATTACTGACAATCATGCTTCCTGCGTCTACTGTCTTGGCCCTCTCCACCTGCAGGAGGCTCATTTGCTGACATCCTGGAGATCTTGAAACAGAGGGGGTGATTGGCAGACCCTTGCCCCCACTGAGGACGGATCGGTGTTGCTGAAGGCATTTGGGGCTCAACCTTCTAGTTCCTGGGTGACCCCGCCCTTCGATGAGCTAATGGACCTAATAGCTCGAAGTGGGAGACTCCGGATACAGTGGAACCAGTCCCTAGGAGGCCGAATAAGTATATTACTGCACCCAGAGACACAGCTTATCTTACAAAAGGAGTCCCAGTGGATGCTATGGTGGTGGCGGCAGCCACGAAGAAGGAAATGTCTAAGTCATCTTCCTCTGTTCATCCTCCTAATAAGGGTTCCAGGACTATGGACAGGTACGGGAAGCGCGTTTTCAGTTCAGCAACTTTTTCCGTGCGTTCGCTGAACTACCTCACGCATTTTACTCTACTTCAGAGAGACCTCATTAAGGAGTTGGGAGATGCTCTCCAGGGTAACACATATGCTGCTGTATCCGAAAAGGTAACAGCACAACTTAAAACCCTCACTTCGATAGTTAACTCGTCCATGAGGCTCATCACGTATGCGGCCGAGGGTTCGAGTAGGGCTGCAGCTTCAGGGATCGCTCTATGAAGGCAATCCTGGATGCGCCTTTGCTCCTTTGCGGAAGCCTTCAAGTCTTCCTTTGCCCCTTTGATGGTGCCACCCTGTTTGGTCCCAAAGTGAAGGAGACTCTCACTTGGTGTGAGCAAGAAGGTAAGACCCTGTCTGCCGTAGGGGTCCGTTTTTCTGCCCCGACCAGACCATACCCCAAAGGGCAAAGAGGCGGAAAAATGTGGTTCCGAAAGACTTGGGGATCTTTCCAGTCCACACAGAGTGACGCCCCCTCCAGAGGCAGAGGAGGAGGCAAAAATGGAAGACGCCGCACAGGCGGCAGAGGGGGTCCGCAGAACCAAGGCGACAGGGAATAGCGTCTCTGGCAAAGCCCTTCCAGCACTCCTGAGGGGAGGCCCGACTGTCATGCTCTGGAGGCAGTCGGGGGTCGCTTAGCTTTATACCCAGAGGCCTGGCTAAATCTTACTACGGATTCCTGGGTAAAAAGCGTAGTAACCAGAGGATACAACATCCCATTTATAACCACCCCCCCCCAACAAAAGAGTTTTCCAGATGTTCCACCCAGTCCGCGAGATCAAGCAGCCATAGAAATAAGAAAGCTGCTCAAAAAAAGAGTCATCCAACCAGTCCCGGCGGACCAGATAGGATCCGGAACTTACTCAAGGTTCTTTTTAGTTCCAAAGAAAACAGGGGACTGGAGGCCGATTTTGGACCTCAGCAAACTCAACACCTTCGTAAGGAAGGAAAAAATCCAGATGGTCACGCTACAGTCGATCCTTCCCTTTCTGCAGAAGGACGATTGGTTGTGCTCTATAGATCTCCGGGACGCTTACTACCACATCAAAATGGCCAAAACATCCCGGGATCATCTGCGCTTCTGGCTGGGAGCCAGTCATTTCCAATTTCGAGCTCTGCCCTTTGGTCTCACCTCAGCCCCCAGGGTGTTCACCAAATGCATGGCAGTAGTGGCGTCTCACCTGAGGCGGATAGGATTCCGGGTGTTTCCGTATCTGGACGACTGGCTCCTCACCGCCACCACCAAGCATCGCCTTGTACAATCAGGGAGTACACAATCAATCTTTGTTCCCGTTTGCAGTCAATTTCGAAAAATCTGCCTTATTGCCCTGACAGCATATCTCATTCATAGGGGTGGAGTTAGATAATTCCACAATGCTGATCAAGCTCCCACAAACAAGAGTATCAGCCCTCAGAGACCAGGTCGCTATTCTTATTCAGAACAGAAAAGTTTCTGCGGCACAAGTGCTAAAGGTTCTAGGTATGATGGCAGCCACGCTGATTGCAGTTCCTCTGTGCAGGATGCACATGAGGATCCTCCAGTGGCTGATTTTTGCACAGTGGTCATTCCAACAGCTCCTTCTGTCATACCACATCTCGATCACGCAATCTTGCAAGCAGGCTCTTCGATGGTGGCTAAACAGCCAGGATCTGACGATGGGTCGTCCGTTTGTATTACCCAGCCCTACAGCCACAGTAACTATGGACGCTTCCCTGATGGGGTGGGGGGGACTTTTCCAGGGGAGAACAGTCCAAGGAGAGTGGTTCAAGATAGAGTACAATCTGCACATCAATGTTCTGGAGCTGAGAGCGGTGTTCCTAGTGTTGCAACACTTTCACGAATCTCTACCTCTAGGAACAGTGGCAGTTCAGACGGACAATATGTCGGTGGTCTGGTACATAAACAAGCAAGGTGGAACCAGATCTTATCCATTATGCAGAGAGGCCCTGATAATTTGGCAATGGTCGGCGTCCACAGGTCATTTTCTGATAGCAACGCACATCCCGGGGTCATCCAACGTCATTGCGGACAGGTTGAGCAGAGCCATCCTGTTGCCTCATGAGTGGTCCCTGAACAGTCAAGTAGCGGAAAGGATTTCCCGCAGATGGGGCCAGCCTTGCTGCAGTCTTTTTGCATCCCCCTTGAATGCCAAATGCAGAAGCTACTTTGCCCTTCTTCCCCCTCCGGGGGGTGCCCCCAGGGACGCACTGGTACACGATTGGCCCCCGGGTCTCCTGTATGCTTTTCCTCCTGTCCCGTTGATTCCCAAATTTCTACAGCAAGCCAGGAATCTGGAAAGGGCGATCATACTCATAGCACCATTCTGGCCTCGACAGATCGGGTTTCCCTTCCTTCGTGCCCACCTGATGGAGGAACCATGGATTCTGGACCCAGAGCCGGATCTATTGACTCACTCGTCGGGAGTTTCTCATCCATCCCTTCGGTCCCTCAGTGACAGCTTGGCTGCTCCACTTCCCAATTTAACCAGGTCAAAGTTTTTGTCTCCAACAGTACAACACATTCTAGTTTCTTCACACTAACCTTCTACCAGAAAACTATAGAAAAGCAAATGGAAACGTTTTGCTTGCTGGGCATCAGTGCAAGGATTAGATCCCTTGGTGGCCCCAATACACAAAAGTCTGGAATTTTTATCTACACTGTTTCACGAAGGGGCCTCTACTTCTACGATAAGGGTGCAATTAGCGGCCATATCGAACTTCCATGTAGGTGAAGGGGGTTCTTCCGTTATGTCTCTCAGGCTTTGTAGGGCCTTCATGAAGGGTACCTTTCACCTACGGTCACCCATCCGCGAGCCGGTTTTTCCATGGAATTTGAATTTGATGTTGTCCCAGCTTATACTACCACCATTCGAACCAGCTTCAACCTGCTCGCTTAAGTGTTTGTCGTGGAAGACCCTCTTCCTCATTGCCGTTACCTCAGCTCGTAGAATATCAGGACTACAGGCATTGTCAGTCTAACCGCCATACATGGTTTTTCACCCAGACAGAGTCTCCTTGCGTACGAATCCGTCTTTTCTCCCGAAGGTATGCTCTGTGCTTAACATTAACCAAACTATAGAACTCCCCACATTTTTCAAAAACCATTCAAACAAATTGGAATACATGTTACACAAGTTGGATGTACATAGACAACTGAGATTTTATCTGGACAGGACAAAGGATTACAGAAAATCGGATCAGCTGTTCGTGTCATTCGCAGATAATAAGAAGGGTATGGCAGTAACTAAACGGACATTATCCAAATGGCTTTCGGACTGCATAAATTTTGTTTATTCAGCTTCAAAGCAACCACTTCCATTCAAACCTAAGGCTCATTCTACCAGGGCCGTTTCTACTTCTTCAGCCCATGCCGCTCTTCTTCCGTTGGATACTATTTGTGCAGCGGCTACGTGGGCAAAACCTCATACGTTTGTCACTCACTACAAAATAGACAGGTCCTTCAAGGACAGGGCGTCCTTTGGTTCCACTGTACTCAGGAACGTTCTTCCATGAGTCACCCAGGGTAACGGAGCTAGGGACGCTACCCATGTGTAAGAACAAATGGCGAGATCGAACAATTTCACATAAAGAAGTTATGTTCTTACCATAACGTTCCATGTGAATTGTTCATCTCGCCTTTGTTCTTACAACCCCTCCCATCTTCCCCCACCACGTTCTGGAAAAACGGGTACGACTAGTGCCTGGTTAGTATTTTCTAGGTTGCCTTTTCTACCTATTGTTCAGCAAGTTGCTTATTAGCCATTTCCTATCTGTGGTTGGTACTAGTATTGTCAGTCTCATGTGTGCGATTGCGTGAGCGTTAGACACCATGGTTAGTACTGCTTTCTGGTTCTTGCAAACTAGATCTGAGGGATGGTAGAGGAGGATTCTGGGATATAGACTGTGCTTTGAGCTTTCTCTTAGATGCAGAGCTTGTGAAGCGGCCGACTCGGAGCCGAGGATCGGCTCCGAACCCTTGTGTAAGAACAAAGGCGAGATGAACAATTCACATGGAACGTTATGGTAAGAACATAACTTCTTTTTAGAATCTAGTCTAAATACAGATTCTCTGCCTCCTGCTCCAGCCAAACCAGATAGATACTATAGAATGCCTGACTCACAAATTCCTTTACAAAAGCCCTGTTGCTGATCCAGAGACAATCTCCCAGGGTCCCAAAGGGGCTAAGGCTTCTATGGCTAAAAATCCTGTACCCTCTGAAAGGGACTCCAGAGCACTAGATAGGTGGGGGAAGAAGGTTTACACCTCAGCTACTCTAGCTATGAGAGCACTAAATTGTCAGTTTCACATGCTTAAATACCAGAAATTCCTAATGTCTCAAATAAAACAAAAGATGAGCACGCACCCTCAACATTCTGAATTCAAGGAAATGCAGGATCTGTTGCATGCAGCTGAACAGATGGGCAAACATTCTTTACAATGTGGATTTGATTCCTTGGAAGCTTCCTGTAGAGCAGCTGCTACTGGTTCTGTTATACGTAGACATGCTTGGTTAAAGGAACAAACTCTGTCTGATCATGTTAAAGCAAAGTTACTAGATGCACTCTTACAGCAGGATGTCTTATTTGGGGTTAAAGCAAAAGAGGTTTTAAAGAAAAAAGACGGTCAAAGATTTCTTACAGGTACAGCCCCCACGCTTCAGCAGAAATTGGCCAACAAAAAATTGGTCCTTTCCAGCTTCTGACAGACCACAGAGGGGTAAATACAGGTACCCAAGGGGAAGAGGACAAGCACAAATCCCTTACAAACCTCGACAATGGGGCACTGCAACACAGAAGGGAGGAGAAGACAGGCCCCAAACTACTAGAAGACAAACACAATGACTTAAACCTCAAACTGCCAAGCAAAACTCTCTTGGCAGCTCCCTTGGGAGGAAAATTAGCACTTTTTGCAGACAACTGGCGCATAGTCACAAAGGACAAATGGGTCCTAGACATTATCTCACAAGGATACAGATTCCATTTCCACACCTTGCCAAGGATAAAAGGAATGCCAAACCTGCCACAAAATCAATGGGCAGAGGCACAAAAACAAATTACAGCTCTCATGGACATGAGAGCCATTCTGCTGGTACCTACACAGGAGCAAGGCCAAGGATTTTAGTCAAGGCCCTGTCTAGTTCCCAGAAAGGACAATGCTTGGAGACCCATTCTGGACCTTTCAATTCTAAACACCTTCTTGCAAGTACCCAAATTCAAGATGCTAACACTACAGCAGCTTCTTCCCATGTTGGGCAAGAAAGCTTGGCTAGTAACGTTGGACCTCAAGGAGGCATACTTGCATGTCCCTATCAGACAAAATTGCAGAAGATACCTCAGTTTCATTGCAGGTTCAACCCATTACCAATTCTCTGCACTGCCCTTTGGCTTATCTACTGCGCCCAGGGTCTTCACAAAATGCCTGGCACCAGTAATTGCATACTGCAGAGAAAGAGGAATTCAAATGTACCCATACCTGGACGACTGCCTCATCCAAGCAGAAAGCAAGAACATTCTCTTACAGCATCTGGCTTTTGTAAAACACCTTCTAAGTTGCCTAGGGTACACAGTAAACGAAAAGAAATCAAAACTAGTGCCCTCACAAAATATGACATTCCTGGGTGCCAGCTTGAATACAACGGCCCAGATGGCTTATCTGACGCCAGACAAACAACTAACTCAATACTTCAAAACAATGGCAACAAAGACCCAACTCCCTGCAAGAAAAATTCTGCAGGCCTTGGGCTTCATGGCATCTTGCATACTACTAATACCATTTGCAAAACTGCATATCGGGAAATTACAATGGTACCTAAAAAGCGTATGGACTCAACACAGCCACAGCTTGGAAACAATGAT
Organism: Protopterus annectens; assembly: GCF_019279795.1. Taxonomy (NCBI): domain Eukaryota; kingdom Metazoa; phylum Chordata; order Ceratodontiformes; family Protopteridae; genus Protopterus; species Protopterus annectens. The sequence goes on along the minus strand of NC_056739.1, from coordinate 851,423,671 downwards.
ACCTCTCATTCCCTGCCTTCAACAGGAGTTTTTATGGTGGTCACAGGCATGTCACCTCAACAAGGGTCAGCCTTTCACCTTACCCCCAGCCAGGCAAGCTATGACAACAGATGCATCGGACTATGCCTGGGGGGCACACATGGCAGGGCGGGGTGCGTTCAAGGCATATGGACTGCAGATCAAAGGAATCTGCACATCAATCAAAAAGAAATGCTAGCTGTACAGAATGCCCTGACAGCCTTCAAGGACCTCTTACATCCAGGACAGCTTACAATAAGGACAGACAACACCACAGTAAAGTGGCACATAAACAAACAAGGGGGTACACACTCCTGCCCTCTATGCAGGCAAGCAATGACCTTGTGGAACACAGCACTGGCTTACCAAGTTCAGGTACAAGCTCAATTCCTGCCAGGAAAAAAGAACACATTGGCAGACTACCTAAGCACAAATATCATGGATCCCCACGAGTGGAAACTGGATCCACAAGTATTTGCAATGATAACTCAAAAAAGGGGGCACCCAGACATAGACCTGTTTGCCAGCCCCCAAAACTATCAGCTAACAAAATTTTGTACAAGGACATTTCACCATCAAGCTTGGAAAGTGGACACACTCTCATTCAGTTGGAAAATGCTGACAGTATGTGCCTTTCCTCCATTGCCCCTTCTCACAAAGGTGCTGCTGAAAGTCAGGATGGAGAGACCCCGAATGATACTCATTGCCCCAGACTGGCCACTCCAGCACTGGTACCCTCTATTAAGGAATATGACCCAGGGCCCACCATGGATTTTACCACAAATTACTCATCTGCTCACACAGCAAGACAGTCAGATTCTACACAGCCAGCTCAAAACCCTAAATTTGGCTGCATGGTAAATCACCTAAGCAACCAGCCAGCTCCTCTTTCACAAGCTGTTATGGATGTTATTCTGGAAGCCAGGAGGCCCAGCACCAGGAAAGCCTACTCAGACAAATGGAAAAGGTTTTGTGCCTGGAACCAAGCTAAAGGCCAAAATACCCTTCAGCCGGACATACCTCAGATTCTACAATATTTAACTGAGATGTTACACAAAAGGTTTTCTTTTTCATCTATTAAAATCCACGCCTCAACTATTTCAGCTCACTACAACACGGATCCTCCCTTATTTTCACATCCACTTCTAAGGCAGTTTCTCAGAGGGGACAAAAACATTAGGCCTCCCAGGAGAGCACCAACACCAACTTGGGACCTCAATTTTGTTCTGGAAAAACTTACACTACCTCCTTTTGAACCAGCTTTCTCAGCTGACTTAAAGTTTATTTCATGGAAGACTGCCCTGCTGCTAGCAATTACTTCAGCCAGAAGAGTCTCAGAGCTTCAGGCACTAATGGCAGTAGAGCCTTTCCTCATTTTTCATCAAGACAGAGTTTCTCTATGAACTAACCCCTCCTTTATGCCTAAGGTGTGGTATCCAGTGTGGCTCTAAATCAAACCATCCATTTACCCACCTTCTTTCCAAATCCACAAAACAAAGGAGAAAAGACTCCTGCATTCCTTGGACATTCACAGGCAGCTACGTTACTACTTGAATAAAACTAAGGTTTTCAGAAAATCTGACCAGCTTTTTGTATCCTATGCTACAGCATCACAAGGAAAGGCTATCTCAAAACGGGCCATTTCCAAATGGATAGGACATTGCATACGTTTTTGCTACACCCACCATGGAAAACCAGTTCCTGCTAGCATAAGGCCCCACTCTACCAGGGCAGCAGCTACATCTACAGCCTTCCTGAGGGGGGTGCCAACCAAGGATATTGTGGAAGCTGCAACTTGGAGTTAAGTACACACCTTCACCAAACACTATCACTTACCTCTTTACTCTAAGACTGGCTTCACCACTGCAGTTTTGCAGGGCCTTCTAGCCTCCTCTAACCCTGTTTGACTCCACCTCCCATCCTTAGCTTTGGGATTCTACCCAAGTGTGATGACTGCAGCAGGGTAACACGATGAACATATTACAGTTTTGTACCTACCATAAATGTAGATGTTCGAGTGTATACCCTGCTGCAGTCCAGGTTACCCTCCCTCCATCCCTTCTGACCTAACTAAAACCTTTCAGTACCTTAAAATCTGATACAACCTTTGTGGTGTATTTGCTTATAGCTGGAGGTATGTTTTGTTTGTGCTAAACGTTTATTATTGTTACTATCTACTGACCACCTGACATCTGGGGCAAGAAAAACTGAAGAAAATGGCGTTGGATGCCTCTTATATACCCCTGGCGCACTGACGTCAGGGAAGAAGTGACAGCAACCAACGCCGGACCAAGACTTTGGAATTCTGGCCGACTGCGGGACCGCCTGATGACAGGATAACCCAAGTGTGATGACTGCAGCAGGGTATACACTCGAACATCTACATTTATGGTAGGTACAAATCTGTACTTTTCCTCTCCTACCTTTATTGCATCCTTATTACCCCCTGTTCCAATGCTGATTCTTTCAGGGCTCGCTAGTACACTGTAGGCCCTGGCATAGTTAACATAGTTAAACTTTACTATACTGGATGTCCTTCAAGGATGCATCTGCAGTCCTTACAAATGGGTTGTCCTGTCGTCAGGCAGCCCTTCGGTCGGCCGGATTCCAAAGTCTGGGTCCGGCTTCGGCTGGTGTCGCACTTCACCCGACGTCATCACTGCAGTTTTTCGGGTATAAAGGCATCAGCCGACGCTTTTTTCCTCAGTCTTTCTTGCCGCGTGGCGCCCGAAGCAGAAGCTGTTCGCAAGTGCCGGTCGGTCAGATCCAGAGATTACTACTACCGAATACTACTTCGAAGACTTCTAAAAAGCTAAGTACCCCGTTGGGGACTCTTTCTTGCCTCAGTCGATGTCAGAGAAAGTGAATAACTGTTTATCTTGTGGGAAACAAATACCTCATAAAGATTTCCACTCCTACTGCATACATTGTTTAGGCCCAGACCACGACGTAGCAGCTTGTCTAGCCTGTGCTTCTTTTAACCGACGGACGCTTAAACGTCGGTCGGAGTTTGCTGAACAGATTTTCGGCTCTGATTTTGCCTATATTATGCCGTCGGATCCTCCGACAATGCAAATTACCAAAAAACGCAAAGAAAAGGACCGACACTTGCGGTCCGCGGTTTCGGCCGAAACCGCGATTAAGCAAACCGCGAGTGTCTCTGTTTCGGCCGAAACCGAGCAAGCGGTTCTTTCTTCAGCCAAAACCATGCCTTCTACCGAGGCCTCCTCTAACCTGGTAGAATCGGCTTCTGAAATCCAACCTTCTGTTGTGGTTTCTCAGGAATTATCAGACACTATTCCCCTGGATATTTCAACCCCTGCACGTGGAGCTGCTAGGCCTTCTGCAGCCATGTCTATTAAGGCCTTTGCCAGGGCTAAAGCAGCCAAAGCTTCAAAATCGGTGCCTGCCAAACCCCCCTCACACAGGCCCAGCACCAGCTCCCACATGCTTTCTTTGGCTGAGGATCTAATTTCTTTAATTCGTGGATCCCAGCCTCATCCAGACAGGACCTCTCTCCCACCTCCAGAAAAGAGGCCTAGAGCAGAGCCCCCTGAGCCAGTATCCACAGATGATTCCTCTGATGACTCAGATCATACAGACCCTCCTGAGGCTCCTTATTCCCCTTACGAAGACTCTGATGCTGAAGAGTCCATTCCTTCAGCCTCTCCGCCTGAGGAATTTTCCTTTGGGGAAACCTTGCATGCTATGAGGGAACAATTTCAGTGGCAGGGCCAAGATTTCTCAGACTCCAGAAAAAGGCTTAGAACCTTTCTACATTTGCCACAACATAGGCCTTTAGCTATACCTCCAGTTCTTTCTGTTGTAGGTGATGCATTTAATGATGCTTGCACTGCTCCTGATTCATTACCTCCGGCTCCTGCTAAGCCCGATAGGTTCTACAGGGTCCCGGACACTCATCACCATTTATACAAGGCTCCTTTTGCAGATCCAGAGACTATCTCCCAGGGCCCTAAAGCTGTAGCAGCTACTTCTACTAAAAACCCCCTCCGCCCTGAAAGGGAATCCAGGTCCTTAGAGAGATGGGGGAAGAAAGTTTACACTTCTGCTACTTTGTCAGCTAGGGCTTTGAACTGCCAATTTCATATGATTCAATATCAAGAGTTTATGCTTGACCAGTTAACTAAAAAGCTGTCCTCTGAAGAATCTTTAGATAAAAATATGTTCAGGAAATGGTACATAACATACAGCAGGTTAGTAACCATTCTTTAAAATGTGGCTATGATGCACTGGAGGCTTCCTTTAGATCAGCCATGACTGGCACAGTTATCAGGAGACATGCATGGTTGAAAGAACAGGCATTACCAGACCATGTCAAATCAAAGCTTTTGGATGCACCCATGGACAAGGTCAATTTATTTGGTTCCCCTGCACAGCAGGTACTAAAAAGATGGAAGAGAAGGCGAAATCTGTACAAACAGTGAAAGATTTCTTACAGGTTCAACCTCCAAGGTTTAGCAGGAACTGGCCCTCCAAGAATTGGTCCTTTCCGGACTCCTCTAAGACACAGAGAGGCAGGAATAGGCGTTCTAGAGGCAGAAACCAATCCAGGGGTGCCTACAGGGGATGCCAGTGGCAAGGTAACAGCCAGCGAGGCACGGACGCAGCCACCACCACTACAACAACTCAATCACAGTGACTTGGCAGTGGCACCGCCTACCAGGGAACAACTAGAAGCAATGAGAGCTGTGGAAAAGGTACCATCTATGGAGCAAGGAAAGGGATTTTACTCCAGACTCTTCCTGGTACCAAGAAAAGAAAACAAATGGAGACCCATTCTAGACCTGTCCGCTTTAAACACATTCCTCATTGTTCCAAAATTCAAAATGCTGACCCTACAGCAGCTTCTTCCCATGCTGGGCAAGGAGTCTTGGCTGGTAACTCTAGATCTCAAGGAGGCATACCTGCACGTCCCCATACGACCAATTTGCAGAAGATACCTCAGATTTCTTGCAGGATCAGAGCATTATCAATTTTCAGCATTGCCCTTTGGCTTATCTACTGCGCCCAGAGTGTTCACGAAATGCCTGGCATCAGTAATTGCTCATTGCAGACTTCAGGGGATCCAAATTTATCCCTACCTGGACGACTGCCTGATACAAGCGGACAACAAAAGCAAGCTAACAGAAGACTTACAAAGAGTCATTTACCTGCTGCAAGCCCTGGGATATACAGTCAATATAAAAAAGTCAAGGCTGATTCCATCCCAAAGAATAACCTTTCTGGGTGCAGAGCTGGACACATCAAAGCAAATGGCATTCCTAACTGCAGAAAAGAAAGAGCAACTACCTCTCTACTTCTTGGCATTAACAAAGCAGAACCATCTAACTGCAAGAAAAGTACTACAAGCCCTAGGCTTCATGGCATCCTGTATAATTCTGGTCCCTCATGCCAGACTGCATATGAGAAAGCTACAGTGGTACCTAAAGAATTTGTGGTCTCAACACAAGCACAGCCTAGAAACCAAAATTCCAATAATACCATGCCTGAAGCAAGAGTTCCTATGGTGGGCTCAGGCCTGTCAATCAAACACAGGATTGCCCTTCTGCAACAGTCAACCAAGCCAAACCATCACGACAGATGCCTCAGACCTCGGTTGGGGGGCACACATGCTGGGCAAGTGCATACAAGGCTTATGGACTCAAGACCAGCTGCGCCTGCACATAAATCTAAAGGAAATGCTGGCAGTAAAATTGGCAATCCAGTCATTCAGACCATTTCTCCAAGAAGGTCAGTTGATGATAAGGACAGACAACACCACAGTTATGTGGTACATCAACAAACAGGGAGGCACACATTCATATCCTCTATGCCGGCTGGCACTGGACCTATGGGATGTGGCTCTGAGCTACAACATTCAGTTACAAGCAATTTTTGTACCGGGAAAAGAAAACATTCTAGCAGACATTTTAAGAAGGACTACCACAGATGCCCACGAATGGATGCTGCATCCGGACATCTTCAAAGCCATCACAAGAGAATGGGGATTACCACAAATAGACTTGTTTGCATCCCCACTCAATCACCAGCTAAAGAAATTCTGCACAAGGACGTACCACCCACTTGCTTGGAAGGTGGACTCCCTATCTTTCGGTTGGAAAAACCTGACAGCATACGCATTCCCACCACTTCCTTTGATGCACAAGGTGCTTCTGAAGATCAAAGAGGACCGTCCAAGGATCATTCTGATAGCTCCAGACTGGCCAAGACAACATTGGTACCCATTGCTGAGGAGCATGTCTCGGGAACAAATATGGACACTACCCCTGATCCCATTACTGTTAACACAGAACAACTACAACATCCTGCATCCAAACCTGAAAACTCTGCAGCTAACTGCCTGGAACATTACATAAGAGCAATTAACCCAAATTTATCCCAAAGGGTTAAAGACATAATCCTAGAGGCTCGTAGACCTTCAACAAGAAAGAACTATGCAGCAAAATGGAAAAGATATCTCATTTGGAGTACTGCAAAGGGAGAAGATGTGTCACTGGTAAACATAGCCAACATCTTGGAGTATTTGGCAGAGCTCTTCCATACAGGCCTGTCCTATTCTTCCATCAAGATACATGCATCAGCTATTTCAGCAGAATACAGCTTGGATCCTCCTGTCTTCTCTCATCCTCTGCTCAGGCAGTTTCTGAGAGGAATTAAAAATGTAAAACCTCCCAGGAAACCACCATTGCCAGCATGGGACTTGAACTTTGTGCTAGAAAAATTGACACTTCCCCCTTTCGAACCAGCAGCAACAGCAGAATTGCAATACTTATCCTGGAAAACTGCTTTCCTGCTGGCAATAACTTCAGCAAGAAGGGTCTCTGAACTACAGGCATTAATGGCAGTGCAACCCTTCCTGATCTTCCATCAAGATAGTGTGTCCATGAGAACAAATCCTACATTTATGCCTAAGGTGGTATCCAGAGTGTCATTAAATCAGGCTATCCACCTACCTACATTATTCCCAAACCCACAGAACAGGGGAGAAAGACTCTTGCATACCTTGGATGTACATAGACAATTACGCTACTACCTGGACAGGACCAAGTCCAATAGAAAAACTGACCAGCTTCTGGTAGCATATGCAACAGGAAAGGAAGGAAAACCAATTTCAAAACAGACAATCTCCAAATGGATAGGAAATTGCATTAGATTTTGTTACTTCTACCATGGAAAGAAAACTCCAGAGAACATCAGGCCTCACTCCACAAGGGCTACAGCCACTACCACAGCTTTCTTACGAGGAGTGGCTACCAAGGACATTATAGAGGCTGCTACTTGGACCTCCGTGCATACATTTGCCAAGCATTACAATTTACTTTATACTCTAGATCCCGAGCAGGTTTTGCCACTGCTGTTTTGCAAGGAATCCTAGCTACACCATAATCTCTACTCTTTTCCTCCTCCCATAGTTTAGCTATGGTATTCTACCCATTTGTAAGGACTGCAGATGCATCCTTGAAGGACATAGTACAGTTTTGTACCTACCATAAATGTAGATGTCCGATAGGAATGCATCTGCAGTCAGGATTACCCACCCACCTTCCCCTCTGAGGTACTCCTTGGGTATTTGCCATCCTTCAGCTAGCTTGGGGGGGGGATCTATTATGGTGTATTTGTTTGTATATATGTACATACATGCTTATTTTATGTGTTTGCTCTCTACTATTTGGAAACATTGGCATTTATCCAAATTTAGCCATCCAAGAGGGCACCTGGCATCTGGGGCAAGAAACACTGAGGAAAATGGCGTCGGCTGATGCCTTTATACCCAAAAAACTGCAGCGATGACGTCGGGTGAAGTGCGACACCAGCCGAATCCGGCCGACCGAGGGGCTGCCTGACGACAGGACAACCCATTTGTAAGGACTGCAGATGCATTCCTATCGGACATCTACATTTATGGTAGGTACAAAACTGTACTTTCTGCCTGCTGCACCAATAATTTCTACATTAAATCCTCTGGTGCTGGGTTTTTTTTTTTTTTTTTTTTGGCTGTTCTGCCGACTCCATTGGTACAACTTTACAGGTCAGAATTCTCTGCCCTTGAATTTTTAGTAAGAGCTTTTCAGTGTCATCTTTCTTTGCATCAGTGCAGATGGAGGTCATTGCTGATCCCTCAGCACTAATAACCTTTGTGCTGATAAGGTTCCTGTGGCACCTGCCACACCACTGCCTTTATCTTGAGATTGGTTTAGGACAGCATCTGAGCTTCTTGACATTCAAACCACAAGGACAGAGGATCTGAGGGTTGGCAGCAAGGTTATGTTGGGGAGTCTAATTCTGTACCTTCAATCTCTGGTACCAGGCTGTCAGTTGAGATTGGGCAGTTCCCCAGTTCCTCCCCCTAATTAACCCCAAGAGCAGGGAGATATTGCAGGAGGTGCAAGTGAAAAGGAAACTGGCCTGATTTCCTTTCCACCAGAAAAAGACCAGCAGTAGGCCTTCAGACACCCAATACACATTACTTAGTGGTGTAAGAAATGGTGGTTCATCTCCAAAGAGGCATGGAAAAGACCCCTGTGTTATGGTACCCTTGCTTTATGAAACTTGTCTGTTTGGTTAAGAATTCAGTTGCTGACTAAGTCACTGCAGTAGCCCTCCAAAAACCTCCAGTATAAAAGAACCCAATGATTCATCCTCTGGAAAGTCTCCAGAGCGTATGATCAGTTCAGGAAGTGGGTCCATTTATCCTCCGCCTTTTCTTTGTCGACTGTTTGCTACTTGTCCCATATACTGAAATTCCATTATGATGATATGGATGACTTGCTGCAAACACTTAGAAAAGGTGTCTGATACTAGGTTTTGCACTAAGCTTCTCTACTTAGACAGATATTCTGTGTACTATGAACTCCATGTGTTTAACCCATAATGCAGTAAGGGTGGCAGATGCTAGCATTGAGTACCATGCCTTGCTTTGCCTGTTGGAGTTTAACAAGAATTTTAATATTTCGTTGACACCATTTTCAGTGGCATTGACTTTTTGGCCATAGGTTGAGGACAAACTGGAAGATAAAGTGAAGGAAAGACTCACTATTTGCTTCAAGTTTGAGATTTCTAATTTTTATTTATTTATTTATTTATTTATTTATTTTACATTTGTTGACCGGGCTAGTCTGGCTGGATACATGTCCATTTTCAGCAGAGGCCCGAGGAGAAAAGCTCCACTATGTACTAGTAAACACATTCAAAAAGGACAATAAAAGAAAACAAAAGAAACAAAAATTATAAGAATGTAAAGAACAAATTCAATGTAGTTACATTTACAGTAGCACATTAAGAAAGGTAAACAAAACAAAGGAGCAATACAAGAAGGGATCCATGATCCCATATTTTTCATAACAGCTATAAGAATCAAAAATATTTACAATATTAAGAATTATGATAAACAATTTGTGCCTGGGCACTAGTTCTAGGAAACAGAAATTGCACAGCAGGGATGATTAATAGGTTTAAAAACAAGGTGAGATGACATGTTGCAGTAATATATCTTATAAAAGGGGAAAGTGACCTTGTAGAGAAAAAAGAAAGTCCATTTGAGAGATAGGCGATCTACAGAGGGTTAGTATTGAGAGAAGAAGGAGAAGTAACGAAGAGAAGTATAAAGAAAGTTAGATGGGAGGTCAGTCTGGATTCAAGCAAGGGCATAGCCAGTGGGATTTGAGATAGTATCTTAGTTGTTTCTTGAAAAGTTGTGATGAGCCCAAAGTAGTCAATTCTGTGGGGAGTTTATTCCAGTATGGGCCAATAGTATTGGTGAACAAGGAGTCGCCTGCCTTATTGTGTGACTTGAGAGTGGCTACTAGCAGTTTGTTTGCAGAGCGAAGGGAAGAGAGATTCTTGTAGGGGGCAACAAGGTTATTGAGTATGGGTGTATTAGTAGGGTAATTGGAGAATTTTATATGTGATGACTAATTGATGTAACAGAATAAGATGTTGAAGTTCAAGCCAATCAAGCATTTTGAGATTAACACAATGATGTGTGCGAAATGGGGAACCTGTAGCAAACATAGCAATGCTGTGGTAGGCCGTGGCAAGTTTCTGAAGGTTAGATTTAGAGAGGTTGATAAAAGTTGGGGAGGCGTATAGTAATGTGGAGATGAGATGAGTTTGGGCTAGGGACACTTTAGCAGTTGTTGTTAGAAAGGGCTTAAGTCTATAGAGGGCTCCTATCTTTTTATTAACAGTTTTGATAGTAAGGTCAATATGGGCGTCAAAGTTCAGTTGATTATCTATTATTACACCTAGTAGTTTAGTGGATAAATCAGGTGAGATGAAAGTACCGTTGGTAAGATGTAATAGAAAAGGAGAGAGGGGCTGACTTAAGGGTTGGAGAGAATATGAGTAATTTGTTTTTTTGGGGATTAAGGAGGAGACAGATATGTTGGAACCAGTTTTCTGCTGCTGTGAAGACTTTTTGGCTGGAGGAATAAAGTTCAGCTGGAGATGCAGCAGAACAGACGAGAGTTGAATAATCTGCATACTGAATACATGTGGATGTTGGGAGAGAGGAGGACAGGTTATTTATAAATATAGAGAAAAGAAGGGGGCCTAAGATTGATCCTTGGGGGACCCCTATTAGGACTGGGAGCTGAGAAGATAGGTGGTTTTCCCAAAGGACTGCCTGTTTTCTTTCTGTTAGATACGAGTCAAACCAGCGCAAAGCTAGAGAGTCAAGAGCAAGAGATTGTAGAGTGTCTAGCAGAAGTTTGATTCACCATATCAAAGGCTTTAGAGAGGTCAAGAAATAATGCTGAGGAGTAAAGGTTGTTATTGCGATTTTTGTTGATAGTGTCTGTGAAGGAGAGGGAGAGCAGTAAAAGTACTATGAAAAGGTCTAAAACCATGTTGGGAGTCTGCAAGAAGGTTATTTAGTAGAAGGTGGTTAAGAAGTTGATGGTGAATACAGCGTTCCATAATTTTAGATGGTGGCGATAGTAAGGCTATAGGGCGGAAATTAGATAGTTCGTTAGTGTTACCTCCTTTGTGGAGTGGAATAATGTGAGAAACTTTCCAGAGGGAAGGAATAGTAGATTCGGTTATTGTTCTGTTGATTAAGATGGAGACCGGGTAAGCTAGTTCAGCAGCAGCTAGCTGGAGATAGTCAGCTGGAAGTTGGTCGGCAGAAGGAGTACATGGTTTGAGTTTTGAGAGTAACTTATGTATATAGGTTGTGGAGACTGTGTCAAGTTTTAGAGTGGGGCTGTTGGTAAGAGGAGAGGTCTTTTGAAGGGAGGTGGGGGGAACCATAGTTTTTGCTAGTGAGGTGACTGTTTCAGAGAAGAAGTTGTTAAAAGTGTTGGCTATTGTAGTGGAAGGGGTCTGGGCTAGGTTAGCAGGAGTGGGTGTTTTGGTATTCCCTGGATGGAGCAGTTTATTGATACCTGTCCAGAAATTTTTGGGGTTATGATTTTGGTTTTGTTGATATTGAAGGTAGAAGTTTCAGTTCTAGGAAGCAAGAGTTAAATCAGTTTTGGTTCAGGTGTAGCAAACAACAATATGGATCCCATCAGTCTGGGAAGGACCAATGCAGACATGGAGGCTTCCATGGAAAGCTCCAACCAAATAGTAATTCTTTATCCAGCTAAGGGTACTGCAGCCTCCAGCAGTTGGCCAGCAACAGAATCCCTGATGCCTTGCCTGACCTTCCCCTTTCTGGCTGCATTTGGGGGTTTTGTCCATATGTCTATCAGCATGGATGGCCATCGCAAGTGAAAGCTGGGTTTTGCTCATAATATCCAAAGGTTGCCATTCTTTCACCCTCCATAGTTGCATTACCTTTCCCTGTTGAAATCTGATCCCATCTGAAGAAGATGGGGAATGTAAAGGTCTTGAACCTCCTCCAAGAAAAAAGAAATCCAGAGTGGTCCAGATTCTACTTGAGATTTTTTGTCCCCCAAAAAATAATGGGCATCGGCTTGATGATTGGTTTTAAGTATTGTCAACCAGTTTGTGTCAAAACAAAAATTCCAGATTCTTACAGTGCAGTCCTCCTTTGCCAGCAGGAGATTGGATTTGTTCTGTAGACCTTCAACATGCTAATATGCACATCAAGATCACTAAGATTGTTACGCTTTTGGGTTGGAGTCAGTCGCTTTCAGTTCTGGGCCCTGCCTTTCATACTGTTATTTGTCACAGAGGTGTGTACAAACTAAAATGTCTGGTTATAGCAAACCAGAAGTTGCAGGTTATCTTACTCTTTCCATACCCGAATAACTGGCTTCTTGTTGCTCTGACATTAGAAAACTGATTAGTACACGGATTCTTATGACAGCTAGCACAGATGATTAAGTCTCTACTGTTAATGAGCAGATTCCTGTATTCAAGGGTACAGGGTTTGATTCCTTCCACCTTTATTTGCCTACTCTGTGATTTTGGGCAAGTCAGTTAACCAGACAGTGCTCCTTTGTCACCTTTGAAAAGGGACACTTGTGTCTGGTGGGCTTACCTGGTTAATTATTAGTTCTGTCATCCCAATATTGACACTGTTGTCATACTCCTTGCACTGTACCTGTTGGGTCACTGTGGTACTTTGATCACAGGTAACATTTCCTAGAAAAAGAGTCTGCAAAAGTTAGCATAAACTTTTATTATGATACCTCAGTGCTTCCACTGCCAGTGTATGCTTTATGCTTCCTGCAATAATTTGGTGGTGCAGGAGTGTATATATTTCTTGCCGCATTCTTTTAACAAAGATGCATTATGTCTGCACACAGCTTGCAGAATAGTGATGCTTAAGCAGAACATTTTGACACAGCTGCAGCATTGTATTTCATTTAGAAATGTGAAGTCATACAACATTCTGTTACTGTTGTGGGGGCTGTTCTGTATACAGTTTACTAAGCAGTATTATATTTATGAGTAAGGTAACATGACAAGCAGAGAAATTACTTCACAAACATCAGCTTTCCCTATCAACCATCTGATGAATTACTAAAGCTATTAAATAGTCAGAAGTAGTCAGAAGTAGGAAACTGGGATGTTAGGAGCTCCTTCACTACTTTCCTGAGGTCAGCTTATTACATCCTCCAACGTAAAGCAACTGCTATTGCACAGGCACAATGCACTACACCATGCTTCCTGTAAGACTGTATTCAGTCCTGAACACATCTGTACTGAATCACATTAAATCACATTAAAATGCGAAGTAGGTTGGGAAGTATGTTGTGAATGTGGCACTGTAGTATCAAAGTAACCCTGCAGTTTCTCTGTCACTCAGTAATGGATACCCTGTATAGATGTGAAGTACAGTGCTGTAATGCTGCCAGGGCAGTGTCTCATTTCCTTCTAATAGCTCCCAACCTGATGGTTTAAAGGCTTGAATATCAAGCTAAGAACAAGTATCAAAGGAATATGTCATCTACAGTAGCACTGCATTGGTACTGTATTTCTTAGTTGGAGAGTATGGTATTGGGGGAGAGGACGGAATTTTTAATTTTAGCTATACCCCTGTGAACTACTGTACCCTTTGTTATTTCTGTGGTAAACTAACTTTAATTACCTAATTTGTAATGGGGTTTCTCACAAGGTAGCCCCTTGAAAATGGGTCCTACGTAGTAGGGCTAACCCTGTCAACAAAATATACCTGAATTTTTAAAATGGGCACACTATATGTGCAGAGATGCAATATTTATGATCTTTGTCACTTTAGCTTTTGATCTCTCTCTGCCCCCAGACAGAAATTTTTTTCTCTTACATTTTGATGTTCTTCATGTTTCACTGTTGCAGTCATTACATTTGGGTAATCTGCTGGCAGGTTGCCCTCAGTAGGCCTGAATTCCAAAGACTTGGGTCCTGCGTCGGTTGCTGTCTCCTCTTCCATGACGTCAGGTTGTCAGGGGTATAAAACATGCAGCCGATGCCATTTTCTTTAGTCTTTCTTGCCGTGCGGTGCCCGAAGCAGAAGCATTTCGCAAGTGGCAGTCGGCCGACTACTGAAATATTCGAGTTTGAGTTTCAGAACCGAAGTCTTCACTAAAGCTAAGTACCCCGTTGGGGAAACTTTTTTCTTGCTCCATACCAATGTCAGAAAAAGTTAATAATTGTATTACATGTGGGAAGCAAATACCTCATAAGGATTTCCATTTATACTGTATTCCTTGCCGAGGCCCTGATCACAACGTGCCTGGCTGTCGGTTTTGTGCTAGATTTAACCAACACACTATTAAGCGTCAGTATATTTTTGCCTCAAAGGTATTTTGGAAACAGATTGAACTACCCAGAAATGTCGGATAGCAATCCGACTACCGGAGTACATAAAAAATGCAAAGAAAAGGACAGAGAGAGACAGTCGAGGTTCAAAACCGATGACAAAGCTTCTCCTAAGCCAGTCACCGGTTCGCAGGTACTCAGTGAGGCGCTTTCACAGCCCCTGATGCCCACTACTTTCGAGTTGCAGGCCCCTACCGACACCCATGTGGAGTCCGGCATGCCGTGAGATACTCAAAAGTATTGGATCCACGGATGTATCTCCCTCAGATGGGTCCGGAGCAGGTATCAAACCGACGACAGCTGCAAAACCAAAGACAAAAGCAACTTCTAAAACTAAAAAAACTATGCTTGAGCCATGTGCACATGCCTCTATGCCTGATCAAAATGGCTGAAGACCTTATTACCTTGATCAGGGGTACCCATCCCCCTCCAGATAAGAGGCCTAGGCAAGACACTGATTATGAATCTTCAGATCAGGTTTCTATTTCTTCTGATTCCTTTTCTGATCAGGAATTATCTATACCTCCCTATGAGGATTCAGATGCATAGGAGTCTATACCATCTGCATCACCTCCTGAGGATTATTCATTTGGAGAAACCTTGCATACTTTGAGGAGCATTTTCACTGGGAGAGTCAAGATTTCTCAGAATCAAAAAAGAGGCTCAGGGATTTCCTCCTTCTCCCTCAGCACAGGCCTTTAGCCATACCCCCTGTTTTAGACATTGTGGATGATGTGTTTTCGGAGTCAAGCTTGACCCCTGACTCCTTACCTCCGGCTCCCAGCAAGCCTGACAGATATAACAGGGTCCCTGACTCGCATAAATTTTTATTTAGAAACCCTGCTGCTGATCCTGAAACTGTTTCACAGGGTACAAAGGGAGTTAAGGCCTCAACAGCAAAAAAATCCTACCCCCTCTGACAGAGATTCAAGGACACTGGATAGATGGGGAAAAAAGGTTTATACATCTGCAACCTTGGCAATTAGGGCCTTAAACTGTCAATTTCATATGCTCAAGTATCAACAACATGTTATGGGATTGCTGAAACAGAAAATGATGTTGATTTCTGAATGTGCAGAAAATAAAGAATTGCAGGATTTATTGCATGCAGCTGAACAGGTTGGAAAGCATACTTTGCAATGTGGTTTTGACTCCTTAGATGCATCCTGCAGGGCCGCACTTACTGGATCTGTGATTAGGGGGCATGCCTGGCTAAAGGAACAAAATTTGCCTGATCATGTTAAAGCTAAATTGCTAGATGCACCTTTACAGCATGATACTCTGTTTGGTATTAAGGCAGAAGAGGTTTTAAAGAAAATGGTAGACAAAGCTAAGTCTATGCAAACTGTAAAAGACTTCTTACAAGTACAGCGAAGTACAGCCACCAAGATTCAGTAGACATTGGCCTACAAAAAATTGGTCCTTTCCTGTGTCAGACAGAGCTCAAAGGGGCAAATCCAGACGCCCTAAGGGTTCCAGATACCAGGCGCAAGATTCATACAGGTCAAAGCAATGGGACGCTTCTACCTCCAAATCTGGAGGAGGTAAAATGCAAACCTACAGAAAACCGTCCCAATGACTTCCCTCTGCCACTTTTGGCAGCACCCATGGGGGAAAATTTGCACTTTTTTCTCAAAATTGGCAGTTAATAACCCAGGGTAAGTGGGTGCTAAACATAGTATCACAGGGATACAGATTCCATTTCCATACTCTGCAGTGGCAAACGGTTGGCCAGATCTGCCAAAAAAATCAACGGGCTGAGGCACAGAAATGGGTTACGTCCCTCATGGATATGGGGGCTATTCAGCCAGTACCAGAACAGGAAAAAGGACAAGGTTTTTACTCAAGATTGTTCTTGGTACCCAGAAAGGACAAGGCCTGGTGGCCAATACTGGATTTATCGATTTTTGAACACATACCTGGACATTCCAAAATTCAAAATGCTGACTTTACAGCAGCTTCTGCCCATGCTGGGCAAGAATGCTTGGCTGGTGACATTAGGCCTAAAAGAGGCATACCTGTATGTCCCAATAAGACAGAAGATACCTCAGATTCAAGGCTGGCTTAATGCGTTACCAATTCTCTGCACTGCCCTTTGGCTTATCTACTGTGCCCAGGGTCTTTACAAAGTGCCTATCACCAGTAATTGCATTTTGCAGCAAAGAAGTATTCAGATATATCCTTACTTGGACGATTGTCTCATTCAAGCAGAGAACAAGGACATTCTTCTTCAACACCTGGCATTTGTGAAAAGGCTTCTAACATGCCTAGGGTACACAATAAATGAAAATAAATCACAGCTGGTACCCTCTCAAAAGGTAACATTCCTGGGTGCAAGCTTAAGTACAACTGCCCAGATGGTTTGTGACTACTTACTTCAAACTGATGACAACAAAAACCCAGTTATCTGCAATACAAATTCTGCAGGCTTTAGGCTTCGTGGCATCCTGCATCCTACTGATTCCATATGCAAGACTGCATATGAAGAAACTTCAATGGTACCTAAAAAGTTTATGGAGTCAACATTGTCACAGTCTGGAAACAATGATTCCTTTCATTCCCTGCCTACAACAGGAGTTTCTATGGTGGGCATGTCACCAAAACATGGGAAGGTCCATCACTCTACCCCCTGCCAGCCAAACCTTAACAACAGATGCATCAGATTATGCCTGGGGGGCCCACATGGTGGGAAGATGCATTCAGGGCATATGGACCCCAAAACAAATGCATCTACATATCAACCAGAAAGATATGCTAGCTGTTCAAAATGCCCTAACAGCCTAAAAGGACTTACTTCATCCAGGACAGCTACCGATAAAGATGGACAACACCATGGTCATGTGGTATATAAACAAACAGGGGGGCACACACTCATACCCCATTTGCAGATTAGCCATGGCACTGTGGGACACAGCTTTGACTTACCAAATACATCTTCAAATTCAATTCCTGTCAAGAAAGCAAAATACTCTGGCAGACGATTTAAGCAGAAACCTTATGGATCCTCACAAGTGGAAACTAGATCCACAAGTTTTCAGCATGATGATAAAGACATGGGGGAGCCCAGACATAGCTCTATTTGCCTCTCCTCAAAATTATCAATTGAAAATATTCTGCACAAGGACTTATCACAGACGAGCATGGAAAGTGGATGCCCTATTCTTCAGTTGGAAATCCTATCAGTTTACACCTTTCCTCCTCTGCCTCTTCTTCTCAAGGTCCTCCTAAAAGTCAGACAAGAGAAACCAAAGATGATACTAATTGCCCCGGACTGGCCTCGCCAATACTGGTACCCAATCCTAAGGAACTTGTCTCAATGCCCAGCTTGGACCTTACCTCAAATGCCTCAACTGCTGTCCCAGCACAACAATCAGATCCTGCACAATCCAGACACTGAACCTGGCAGCATGGCTGATCTTGTAGTTATACAGACAACACCTCTCAGTAAAGCTGTGATGGATGTCATTTTGGAAGCCGGAAGGCCTAGTACTAGAAAATGTTATGCTGATAAATGGAAGAGATTCTGTGCTTGGAATCAAGCACAAGGAACTGATATAGCAGAACCAAATATTCCGCAGATATTACAATAATTGACTGAGATGCTTGACAAAGGCCTATCTTTCTCATCAATTAAAATCCATGCCTTTGCCATTTCGGCTCATTACAATGCAGAGCCACCAATCTTTTCTCATTCTTTACTAAATCAGTATCTTAGAGGAGCCAAAAATTTAACGCCTCTTAGAAGATCACCAATACCTGCATGGGACCACAATTATGTGTTGGAAAAGCTCACCCTGCCTCCATTTGAACCAGCTGCTACCGCTGATATAAAGTTCTTATCATGGAAAACAGCTCTGCTACTAGCAATTACTTCAGCAAGAAGAGTTTCAGAGCTACAGGCCCTCATGGCTGTAGAGCCTTTTACCATATTTTACCCAGACAGGGTGTCTCTGAGGACAAATCCTACTTTTATGCCTAAGGTGGTTTCCAGTGTGGCTCTTAACTAAACTATTAATCTGCCAACCTTTTATCCAAATCCGCAGAACAAGGGGGAGCGAATTCTGCATTCCTTGGATGTACACAGACGGCTAAGATTCTACTTGAGCAGGACTAAAGCTCTAAGAAAAACTGAGCAGTTACTAGTGGCATATGCTGCAGGATCAGAAGAAAAGGCTATTTCAAAGCAGACCATTTCAAAGTGGATAAGCCACTGCATCCGTTTCTGCTACTTACACCATGGTAAACCTGTGCCCAAGGGCATTAGGTCTCATTCCACCAGAGCTGCAGCTACTTCAGCAGCCTTTCTCAGAAGAGTACCAACCAAAGACATTCTAGAGGCTGCTATTTGGAGTTCTGTTCACACCTTTACAAAGCATTATCATTTGCCTCTCTACTCTAAGTCCAGGGCAGGCTTTGCCACTGCATTTCTGCAGGTCTTTATAGCCGCACCTAATGCTGTTTAGCTCCAGCCACCCAAACGTAGCTTTGGGATTCTACCCAAATGTAATGACTGTAACACCCCATGTAAACACGCTGTTCAACCTCAGCCTCTCCACAGGCTACGTGCCCATAGGATGGCGCACAGCAATGGTTATTCTGCTCCACAAAGGAGGGGCCACAACTGACCCTGGTAACTATCGCCTTATAAGCCTGACTAGCCTGGTCTGCAAGGCTATGGAGCACATCATCATGGAACTCATTAACAAAGACATTGGGAACCTCCAAACATTTAACCCGACCCAGTTCGACTTTAAGGGCAGATCATGCCTACTAAATCTGGTTGACTTCTTCGAGACAGTTACCAAGGCCATAGATGAGGGAAAGGTGGTACACACAGCCTACCTTGATCTCGCCAAGGCATCCAACACCATTCCTCACTCTGGTATTATAGAAAGACTCACCAGCCTGAACATAAACCCCTACATCACAAGATGGGTTGCCAACTGGCTTACAGACGGAACACACATGGTAAGAATAGCGAGCTCCAGGTCTGACTCTAAACCAGTCACAAGTGGTGTCCCGCAAGGCTCAGTTCTGGGAACCCTACTGTTCGGCATATATTTCTCAGAAGTACAGGCAAACACAGGAGGACTATGGCTAACCAGGTTCGCTGATGACTGCAAACTGGGAGCCATAATTGACTTTCCGGCTGACATGGACATCCTCCAAAAAGGCCTTACTGAGACAGACACGTGGTTTCAAAGTCATGGCCTCAAGCTAAATGCCAAAAAATGCATAGTCATCCCGTTTGGGAAAAACAAAACACCCACAAATTACCACATAGGCGGCAGCACCCTTAATACAGAAGAGGTAATAAGAGATCTGGGGACCCAGGTAGATAGTAATCTCTCCTTTGACAATCATATTGCCAAAGTAGTTAGGAAATCCTTCTATGTGGCCCATCTAATTACTATGGGGTTCGCATCTAGAAATAGAGGTTATAGTGCGCCTCTACTCATTACTCATCAGACCCATCATAATAGAGTACAATGCCCCATTTGGGATGTACCTCACAAAACAGTTCCAACAGCTTGAAAGACCACAAAAGCACCTTACCAAGAGGATTACTGGCCTCAAACATATGGCCTATGCAGCCCGACTGAAAAAACTCCGGCTGTACTCAGTGGCATATCGCTTACTCAGAGGTGATCTCTGCCTGACTTACAAAGCCATTTCCAACTCAGAATTGATGGGCATGCTCCACCTAAAGAAATCCAAGTCACTGCGAGCCACACGCTCTAGTGAGCTAAAGCTCGCCACAACAATAAATAGAACATGCTGGAGGGATAGATTCCTGTCAGAGACTCCCCATGCTTTGAAACAAAATTCCTAACTACATTAGGCAGAGCCCCTCACTAACACTCTTCAAGAGAAGCCTTGACGAGTGGATGGGTAACAGAAATTACACCCCTGGGATCACTTAATTGGCTCTGCTTGACAGAGGCTCAGTTAATTAATCAATGGGGCGGCGAAAGCCAACACACTCTGGCTAGGCTTATAAATGCCCTCGGGCAGATAGCCTAGTACCTACCTATGAACATAGTACAGTTGTGTACACTTACCATAAATGTAGATGTTCGAGTGTATTCACTGTTGCAGTCCAGGTTACCCTCCCGCCATTCGTCTTTCATTCTGGAGTTTCTTTCCTTCTCTATCTTCTACAGCCTATGTGGTGTATTTGCTTTTAGATGAGGGTAAAGTTTATATTGATGCATGTGTGTGTGTGTATATATATATATATATATATATATATATGTGTGTATATATATATATATATATATATATATATATATATATATATATATATATATATATATATATATATATATATTACCTTTCTGGGGGCACCTGACATCTGGGGCAAGAAAAACTAAAGAAAATGGCGTCGGCTGCATATTTTATACCCCTGACGACCTGACGTCATGGAAGAGGAAGACCGCAACTGATGCCGGACCCAAGACTTTGGAATTCAGGCCGACTGAGGGCAACCTGCCAGCAGATTACCCAAATGTAATGACTGCAACAGTGAATACACTCTAACATCTACATTTATGTTAAGTGTACACAACTGTACTTTCTATTTATAGAGAGAACCAACTCAGTTATAGGGAGCTTATTTGGCAATTAAGACTTGATTCAAATACACCCCCTGGGTTGAATGACCACATCTCCCTTCTACCAGTCTTAAAACTGAGAGCCAACAAGACTAAAAGGAAAACACAAGATAAGGCCTGAAATTATAGGAACATTTTAACCTTGTTGAGAACATTTTAATATTTCAATACTTTAAAATTCTAATCTAATCTATGAAGGAATTTTTTATATATATTATGTATATTTTTTATATATATTATGTATATTATGTCTATTTATATTTATATTTATATCTATTTATTCATTTATTTATTAACATATATATTCATCAACTTGATACATCAATTTCCATTTGATTTTACTTTATTAATTTTTTTATATACTGTGTATTATAATTATTTTTTACATATACTATAAATGTACTTCTTATACCAATGAGAGGTCAATTATACATTATATAGTTATGGGACTTATGAATTCATGCAATTTTTGATTTTGTATACAAGTACAGTACAAGGAGTATAGTCTAATGTACTGAAAAGAAGTTAATACATGAATAGCATGTTTTTCAAGCCAAGAACAACTACATTATCTTGTTTTTTAAAAAATCTTTACTAATTGGATTTGATAAATCAATTAATAAATTTAATGGATGATATATATACGTGTGTCACAGGATGTTGATTTGTTCTGAAGAAGTTTCCGTTTATTTGGAAATGAAAGCGCTTAACCTATGTTCTATTTTTATAGTGTATTAAACTTTTGTGGAATTATACATCTTGGACTGAAGAGTTTGATTTGCTGATTTGGTGACGTTTATGGGACAGCCTTTATCGAGTCTGTTACGGGATTGCACTTTTCATTACCAGTTTTATTTCTCCCGTTTTCCATTTTGTGTTTTACTAGATTACCCAAATGTAATGACTGCAACAGTGAATACACTCTAACATCTACATTTATGTTAAGTGTACACAACTGTACTTTCTATTTATATAACTTTTCCATTTTTGTCTTATTTTCAAGTCATGTTGATTTTTAAGTGTTTGCTAATACCATTTTGTTTCTGCAGTCTGGTTGAAGTTCATATAGTTCAGCAGATGAAAGCTGATGCATTAAACTTGTTGTTTTTGTTTTTCAGGGTAATTTGGTCCCCACAGATGAAATTACAGTGTTTTATAAATGTAAGCCCGTAGGAGACTACTTGGACACAGTTGTTAAAGGTCACACCGAATTCATCCTAGCAACTATTAAGGCACCTATAAAGCCTTATCCAGTGCCAGCGTCCCTGGATGTTATTATCCAGGAGAAGACACAGGTATGTTGCAATGTGTGATAAATAACATTGTTATAATTACCTGTTGTATGTAACAGTGGTTGCTACATATCTCTTGGGTGTGTATCAGCACTGTACATCAGAATTTATCCTGAGTCATCCCATAGAGCTATATCTTAGCAGCCGGCCTACTATAATTTGTTGGTTTGAAGCACAGCGACACATGCTTTTGAAGAATGTGTTAGCTTGGCATGGCTTGAATATTTTGACACACTGTTGTTGATGTTACTTTAGGTTGTTTTGGAGCATGTCCATTTAATTAGGTGTGAGCTTGCATCAGACATCCGTATCCAGTGTCATATTTTTAGCAGCCCTACTCAGAGTAATGCCCATTCATTGTGGCTTTTGCGTTGCTGTAGAAAATGAATATCCACCGCCACATGCCTTTCTGGTTTCATCCAACATTTGAACACATCCTGGCTATTGTTTTTATCAGCTTATTAGCATGCTGTTGTGTTTAGGACCATTAAGGGTGAGGGTGATTTACAGGGGAGAACTGTGGAGGAAAGCCATCCAGTAGAAACCTAGACGCAGACTAGTATTTTCCTTTTTGTCAACATTACAGCTATTGCAATAATGGGTGTTAAGAATGCTTAACCATGTGCATTTACATTTGTGAGTGCAGTGTGTGTATGTATACCTGATACTTCAGTTGAAGTGCATCTGTCATCAGCAGTGTAAGAAAACTGTTTTCCCTATTACCATTTGTATGAGAGAAAGGGCTTTTGGCTCTTAATCCCTGTCTAGTTTGTAATGGGTGGTGGCGTGTAAGGGGAGTGCCTGTTTCCTGTACAAATAGTATTACAACAAATTCTTGTAAATTACTGTTAAAGTTTAATTTAGTAAGTATGGTTTTATACAAAACAGTAAACTAAATATCTTGCTGTCACTCTTTAGTCAGTTGATTGGCTGCCAGTCAGTGAGCAACAATTAACTTGGTAGTGTGCAGTGTTCTTATTTACTTTGAGGTCTTAGCATGATCTGGTGTTCTTTAACAGAAGCCGTAATTACTGGATGCATTATTTTTTTCATCGGTAAGTCAACCTAAGCTGCATATTTTGGCCATGCTGGATTATGCTAGCAGGAAAGAACTGTTAAGCTTATTTAAACAATATGCATATGCCATCCAGCATAGGCAAGTTCTGCAATGATGCATTCATTGGCTTTGCATATAAGGCTGATGGGGCTACAATTATCTGCCTCTGTAGAGGGGCCACCGTTGTATAGAGGAGTAACCGTGAGCATGCTCCAGGCATCATGTACAAACCATGTGGATAGGCTGAAGATGAACACACACTCATGTCTGTCAACAACAGGCACTGTTAAGACTCCCTCATAGTCCATGTTGGTGTGAACGACTTGAGACATACCTCACTGGACTGTATGAAGAGAGACATGACTGAGCTCTCTTATGTGTCTCAGGCAGGTATGTCCCTAGCCTTAACCAGCATTTTACCTTCACTTAGGATGATACCTCAATACAAACAAAAAAATGATTGATTCAGCAATTGGCATAGTTTCTGTTGTCATTCAAAGGGGATCCAGTGTCTTGTCAGCCTGGGTTGACATGGTCGACAGACCTCGATGCTTTGAAAGCGATGGTCTTCATCTGTCACCCTGGGATTTCAGTTACTGGCTAAGGTTCTTGACACCCCTAGTGCCTTTTTTAGGCAATGTCACAAGAACAAAATTCCCGACATAAAAATACCCTCTAAAAACAACCTCAAGGTTATGCTGATAAACGCAAGGAATCTAAACCAGAAGCTGCACTCACTTGGAAGCAGTTCTCACCTTGGAAGATGCTGACATTTTGTGCAGTCACTGAGACCTGGTTTAAGGCTGCAGAGAGCACCCCAGCTATACCAGGTTACATTTCCTTCCACTTGTTCAGACCACAAACTGAAGATATGAGAAATAAAGGAGGTGGTGTTACAGTGTGTCAGTATTCCTTAAAGTTAAATACACCTCTAGACTGGTTAAAAAGCACGATTCCCTTGAATTACTTCAGGTGCAGTTGACTGTAGATGAGGCCCCCTGTTCAGGTCATTACTGGCTATAGGACCCCCTCCATGAATCAGGACATCCACTCAGCCTACTTGGATCTACTTGAGTCAGTCAAGATACAGCCAAACACCCTGGTTTTGGGTGACTTTAATTACCCGTCCATTGACTGAGTAAATTATACTTGTTCTAACTTACTTGCCCAAAGGTTCCCGGACTTGGATAACTCCAGTGCCCTGGACCAGTTGGTTGACGCACCCACAAGGGGCTCAAACATGCTGGATCTGGTGCTCACCGACATGGGGGACTGCTGCACCACCTCCAGTGTGTGGTCATCCCTGGTGGGATCTAACCACAATTCAGTCTCCTAACTAGAAGTAACTGTAACACAAGCCCCCCCCCCCAGCAACAACTATACCAAAAGACTTCTTCAAGGCCAATTACAGATGTTCATCGTGCATACAGCTGCAGTCATAACAGATGGGTTATCCTGCCGTCAGGCGGGTCCTCGGTCGGCCGAATTCCAAAGTCTAGGTCTGGCGTCGGATGTCGTCACTTCTTCCCTGACGTCAGTGCGGCAGGGGTATAAAAGAACCAGCCAACGCCATTTTCTTCAGTCTTTCTTGCCGCGCGGTGCCCGAAGCAGAAGCAGTTCGCAAGTGCCGGTCGACCAGCTCCTGAGATTACGATTATTTTTCAGCCGAAGTCTTCTTGAAAGCTAAGTACCCCATTGGGGAAACTTTTCTTGCCTCAGACCGATGTCAGACAAAGTTAATAATTGCATTTCATGTGGGAAGCAAATACCGCATAAGGATTTCCATTCGTTTTTGTGCTAGATTCAACAAACGCACTATTAAGCATCGGGCGGAGTTCGCCCAACACTATTTTGGTAAAAAATTTAATTACATTATGTCGTCGGATTCTCCAACTCCAGTTTTGAGTAAAAGACGCAAAGATAAGGACCGACATACGAGGTCCGCGACTTCTACCGACACCACGCTCAAGCCGGCTACAGGTGCTCCTGTTCTCAGCGAGGCGCCTACGCAGCCCCTTAGTACCGATGACGCTTCTTTAGCGGTGTCTTCTGTGCCCGAGGTCGCAGGCTCCTCGGCCCCCACCCCGACTACAGATACCGACGCCACTCTTGGCGGGGAAACTCAGAGTTTAGACAGGCCTGCCACCTCTCAAGGTGTCTTCAGGCCTTCCTCTTTTTCCATTAAGGCTTTCACAAAATCTAAAGCAGCGTGAAAACTAAAAGACAAGCTCCACAGAGCCCCTCTCAAGGCCCCATGCTTAAAAAACAGATGCTAAAAATGGCTGAGGATTTGATTACTCTTATCAGGGGTTCTCAACCCCCCTCGGACAAAAGGCCCAGATTGGAGGAAGACTACCCTTCCTCAGACCAGGCCTCTATTACCTCAGAACATTCTGAGGACCAGGAATATTCATATTCCCCTTTTGAAGATTCTGATGCTGAGGAGTCCATTCCCTCTGTCTCCCGAGGACTATTCTTTTGGGGAAACCTTACATACCTTGAGGGAACACTTCCACTGGGAAGGCCAAGATTACTCAGATTCCAAGAAAAGTCTCAGGGATTTTCTCTTGCTTCCTCAGCACAGGCCTCTGGTTATCCCTCCTGTCTTGGACATACTAGATGATGTGTACACAGAGGCCACCCTTAACCCAGATTCTTTACCTCCAGCTCCTGTTAAACCTGACAGGTATTACCGGGTTCCTATTCACACCAATTCCTATGCAAAGGCCATGCTGCTGACCCAGAAACTATTTCACAGGGTCCCAAGGGAATTAAGGCCTCTACTGCCAAAAAACCATTACCTTCAGAGAGAGATTCCAGAGCTTTAGAAAGGTCGGGGAAAAAGGTATACACCTCTGCCACTTTAACCATGAGGGCATTAAACTGTCAGTTCCATATGTTAAAGTATCAACAGTTTTTGTTATCTCAGTTGAAAAGCAAAATGACACAACCTGAGCAACCAGACTTGAAGGAGTTGCAGGATTTGTTGCATAGTGCAGAGCAAGTGGGTAAACATACCTTGCAATGTGGTTTTGATGCTTTAGAGGCCTCATGTAGAGCTGCTGTTACAGGGTCTGTCATACGTGGACATGCTTGGCTCAAAGAGCAAACCTTACCAGATCATGTCAAAGCTAAATTACTAGATGCACCTCTTCAAAAAGATGTATTGTTTGGTGGTAAAGCTGAGGAGGTATTAAAGAAAATGGAGGAAAAGGCAAGATCAATGCAAACCGTGAAAGATTTCCTACAGGTACAACCTCCACGTTTCAGCAGAAACTGGCCTTCAAAAAATTGGTCCTTTCCAGCCACGGATAGACCTCAAAGAGGTAGATACAGGCACCCGAGGGGTAGAGGTCAACCTCAAGGATCATTTAGAGCCAGACAATGGCAAGCACCTACACCAAGAGGTGGAGAGGATAGATCACAGCCATTCAGAAAGCAGACACAATGACTTTCCCTTTTGCATGCCAAGCAAAGCTTTAATGGCAGCACCTTTAGGTGGAAAACTGGCATTATTTTCAAAAAATTGGCAT
This sequence comes from Protopterus annectens, assembly GCF_019279795.1. Taxonomy (NCBI): domain Eukaryota; kingdom Metazoa; phylum Chordata; order Ceratodontiformes; family Protopteridae; genus Protopterus; species Protopterus annectens. The sequence continues at coordinate 851,396,925 of NC_056739.1, read as the reverse complement.
AGTGTCACAAAAGACAAACGGGTCCTGGAGATTATAGACAGAGGCTACAGATTCCACTTTCACACCCTTCCAAAAATGAGAGGCATGCCAAACCTGCCACAAAATCAAAGGGCAGAGGCACAAAAACAAATTTCAGCTCTCATGGACATGAAAGCTATTCAAGAGGTACCTGCACAAGAACAGGGTCAAGGTTTTTATTCCAGACTATTCCTGGTACCAAGGAAGGACAAAGATTGGAGACCTATTTTGGACCTATCCATCCTAAACACATATTTACTCGTACCAAAATTCAAGATGCTCACATTGCAGCAGCTTCTTCCCATGCTGGGCAAGGAGTCTTGGCTGGTAACATTGGACCTCAAGGAGGCATACCTGCTTTCCCAATCAGACAAGATTGCAGAAGATACCTCAGATTTCTTGCAGGTTCAACCCATTCTCAATTCTCTGCATTGCCCTTTGGCTTATCTACTGCACCCAGAGTGTTCACAAAATGCCTGGCATCAGTAATTGCCTTTTGCAGACTTCAAGGGATACAAATATACCCATATCTGGACGACTGCCTGATCCAAGCGGACAGCAAGCACATACTTCTGAAACACCTGGCGTTTGTAATAAAAGTTGTTGAACTTTCTGGGATACACAGTCAACAAAAAGAAATCAAAACTAATACCCTCTCAAGCAATAATTTTCCTGGGTGCCAGCTTGAATACAAACACCCAGATGGCCTACCTCACGCCAAAGAAGCAAGGGCAACTATCTCAATACTTCAGAAAAATGGCAACCTTCACCAGGCTGACTGCAAGGAAAGTCCTGCAGGCTCTGGGATTCATGGCATCTTGCATACTGCTGATCCCATGTGCAAAGCTGCATATGAGGAAACTTCAATGATACCTAAAAAACTTATGTTCTCAACACAGCCACAGTTTGGAAACAATTATACCACTCATTCCATGTCTTCAAAAGGAATTTCTGTGGTGGGCTCAAGCATGCCAAAGAAACATAGGTCTCCCCTTCTGCATGCCTCAAGCAAATCAAATCATCACAACAGACGCCTCGGACTACGCCTGGGGGGCGCACATGACAGATCAGTGCATTCAGGGCAAATGGTCCCAAAAAGAAAAGCACCTTCACATCAATCAAAAGGAAATGCTAGCAGTGCAAAATGCTATTATGGCCTTCAAAGACCTACTGCATCCAGGCCAGCTATTGATAAGGACAGACAACACCACAGTGATGTGGTACATAAACAAACAGGGAGGAACTCATTCATATACCCCCTGTGCAGACTAGCCATGTCTCTTTGGAACACGGCTCTGGAATTGCAAATCCAACTTCAAGCACAATTCCTGTCAGGGAAGGAAAACACACTGGCAGACATCCTAAGCAGAAATATGACAGATCCACACGAATGGAAGTTGCATCCTCAAGTTTTCGCAAAGATAATTCAGGCATGGGGAAGGCCGGACATAGATCTCTTTGCTACCCACAGAAATTACCAATTGAAAAAATTTTGCTCAAGGACCTATCATCCACAGGCCTGGAAAGTGGACGCACTTTCTTTCAGTTGGACAACATTGACAGTTTATGCTTTTCCACCTCTTCCTCTGCTGCCCAAAGTTCTATTAAAAGCCAGAGCAGACAGGCCAAAGATGATTCTCATTGCTCCAGACTGGCCAAGACAACACTGGTATCCACTCCTGAGGAGCCTGACTCATTCCCACCTTGGATCCTGCCTCTAGTGCCTCTTCTGTTGACCCAGCACAACTTCAAAACTCTTCACAGTCAGCTGAAAACCCTCAATCTAGCCGCATGGAGGATTCCTTGATTTCCCAACAGACCCTCCTCTCCAAGGAGGTGCAGGATGTCATCTTGGAGGCCAGAAGGCCTTCTACTAGAAAAGCCTACTCCGCCAAATGGAAACGGTTTTGTGCCTGGAATCAGAAAAAGGGCCAGAATCCTTGGGTACTAGATTTACCTCAAATTTTACAGTACCTAGCTGAGATGTTAAACAGTGGACTTTCCTTCTCCCTCCATCAAGTTCCATGCTTCAGCCATTTCTGCACAATACAACACTGATCCTCCTTTATTCTCTCATCCTCTCTTAAGACAGTTCCTCAGAGGGGCTAAGAATATAAAACCCCCAAGGAAGCCACCAGTACCTGCTTGGGACCTCAACTTCATTTTAGAAAAAACTGACCCTGCCTCCATTTGAGCCAGCTGCATCAACAGAACTGCAATATTTGTCATGGAAAACAGTCTTCCTTCTGGCTATCATCTCAGCACGCAGGGTTTCGGAACTACAAGCCCTCATGGCTGTGCAACCTTTCATCATTTTCCATCAGGACAGAGTTTTCTTACGAACCAACCCTTCCTTTATGCCAAAGGTAGTATCCAGTGTAGCCTTGAATCAGACTATCCACTTACCTACTTTTTATCCTAACCCACAAAACAAACGGGAAAGACTACTACATTCCTTGGACATTCACACAGACAACTTCGTCATTATTTGGACAGGACAAAGCCATTCAGAAAATCAGAGCAACTCTGTGTCCTATGCTACAGGTGCTCAAGGAAAGGCTATTTCCAAACAGACAATCTCAAAATGGATAGCCCACTGCATACGCTTTTGTTACTCATTTCATGGTAAAACTGTACCTACAAGCATCAGATCTCACTCCACAAGGGCCACAGCTACCTCTGCAGCTTTCCTCAGGGGGGTTCCTACCAAGGATATTTTGGAAGCAGCCACTTGGAGTTCTGTGCACACTTTCTCCAAGCACTATCACCTTCCACTATACTCTAAATCCAGAGCGGGCTTTGCCATAGTAGTCTTGCAGGGCATCCTTGCTCCTACTAGTTCCACTTAGTGCCTGCCACCCCTTTTAGCTTTGGGATTCTACCCATCTGTTATGACTGCAGCTGTATGCACGACGAACATAGTACAGTTTTGTACCTACCATAAATATAGATGTTCGAGTGCTAATACAGCTGCAGTCCAGGTTTCCCTCCCTCCATCCCCTCTTGGGACAGGCCTAATGACAAACACCTCCTCATACAACCTGATTGGGGTATTCTTTTGTGGTGTATTTGCTTGCAAACTACATTTTTTTGATTATATTACATTGCATTATTATATAAGTTTATGTTTTGCCTTCCTTCTGGGGGCACCTGACATCTGGGGCAAGAAAAACTGAAGAAAATGGCGTCGGCTGGTTCTTTTATACCCCTGCCGCACTGACGTCAGGGAAGAAGCGACGACATCCAACGCCGGACCTAGACTTTGGAATTCGGCCGACCGAGGACCCGCCTGACGGCAGGATAACCCATCTGTTATGACTGCAGCTGTATTAGCACTCGAACATCTACATTTATGGTAGGTACAAAACTGTACTTTGTGACAGCATAAATAGCATCTCCCCCACTGATGGAACAGACTCCTATGCTGAGGTATATACCACTGCTTTGTAAGAGCACCTGTACAATTGTAGTTACTCTGCTGTGCCTGATAGAACCAAAGCAAGATCTTCAAGGATGAACAAACCTGCCTGGTGGACAACTGCCATTAATTGGATGGCTATACAACGGGAGAAAGAAATTGCTGTCTAAGAGTAGGAAGGAACGGTCTCAAAACTAGAAATACACCCTCCTCAACTTAAACAAGCAAATAAGACTATTAGTGAAGTCCTTCAAAGCTAACTATGAATCAAAATTAGCTTCCCTAACTAACGATAACCACAAGGTGTTCTTTAGTTATAGCCGTAATCTCAAAGATAAGGTCCAGATTTGCACTGAACTCATAGTTAATAGTACTACATATACAGAACTGTGAATATAGCAAACGCGCCGGCTGACAGCTTCAGTGAAAACTTCACTTCCCTGTCCCCGCCACATATACCCCAAAGCATCCCCAACACCTGTCCCCCACCTAGTATCTGAGTAGCAGGTCTTAAATTCCCTCTCCATGGCCAAAAATACAACCTCTGTGGAAACAGACAACACCCTGGGCTGTGTTCTACATGGGTTAAAACAGGAATTAATATCACCATTGGGCACGATTTTCAATCACAGCCTAAGCACTTCCTTCATCCCATTGAAATGGAAAACTGCTGCCATCATCCCTTTGCACAAAGGGGGGTGAATCCATGGACCCTGGGGACTATAGACCCATTAGCCTGACCAGCCTTGTCTACAAGGCCATGGAACAAATCATTATGGACCTTATTAAAGATATAGGAAATCGTGAAATGCTCAACCCTGCCTAGTTTGGCTTTGTTAAGGGGAGATTATGCCTGTTAAACTTGGTGGACTTCTTCGAGGCAGTTACCAAACATGAGGGCAGATCTGTGCATACAGCCTACTTAGACTTAGCCAAGGCCTTTGACACGGTCCCCACTCAGGCATCATTGATAGTCACCCAGCTGGGTATCAACCCATATATTGTCAAGTGGGTTGCAAGCTGGCTTACTGATAGAACTCATATGGTCAAAATAGGGGACTCCACCTCCTCCAGCAGACCTATAACGAGTGGTGTTCCACAGGGATTGGTTCTGGGACCCCTAATGTTCAGATTTTACTTCTCCGAAGTACAGGGTAAAACTGAAGGACTGCGACTGACAAAGTTTGCTGATGACTGCAAACTGGGAGAGATCATTGAAATGCCTAGCAATGTCAACATCCTTCAAAAGAAGGTCTTATGCAGACTAATGACTGGTGCCAAAGTCATGGTTTTAAACTTAATGCAAGTAAATGTATTATCATCCCCTTTGGCAAGGGTGATATTCTTGCAAACTACCACATCAATATCAATACCCTAAATGCACAGTCAGTGGCAATAGATCTGGGTGTACAGGTCAACAGCAACCTTAACTTCGATCACCATGTCTCCACAGTAGTAAGAAGAGAATTTTATATTGCTCATTTCCTAAGTAAGGGCATTGCCTCCAGAAAGAGGATACGATGTTGTCAGTCTTCATTCATTCTTGACAGTTGGATTTCGGTTCCGTCCTCTGAACCGACTCGGACGATATAATAAGCTTGTACCAGCCAAAAAATTCTCAAGCTAAGGTTACCCATAGTGGCTGTCTTCCCTTCCCTTCAGATCTCGTTTGCCACGTAGAGTTTCAAGAAGTGTCAGGTCTGCTCTCAAGCGAAGTGTTATATTTTTTCACTATTGTTTGAAAATTTTGCTACTTAGTCTTAGTTGAGCTTTTATATTTAGTTTATTTTGGTGTGTGTTTTTTTCCTCTTTACTACCCTTTTCTTCTGGTATTTCTTCGTACCATAGCTGGTATAAGTCCCTCCCTTCCCTCTTACCTCTACGTAATCTCTAATATCATTGTTGGTATTCTTCCCTTCCACTTTCTCTTACCCTTCTGGGTATACCTATATTACCATTGTTGGTATTAGAAAAGGTGCTACTGGCTTTAAACATTGTGACAAATGTAGCAGGAAGATGCCCAATTCCGATGGGCATCTTTCCTGCGTATATTGTTTAGGAGTCCCACATTTGCAGGTCCAACCTCCGTGCAAGCTCTTTAAGGGCTTTAGTGCCTGCACCTTAGCAGAACGTAGGAATAAGCTAATTTAAAAGGGTTTATTAACCCCCCCCCCTTTTTCGGAGGCTTTATTTGAGGCGGAGGTGTCAAAACCTCCTAGGAAAGAAATAAAGGAGAAGTCACTCTGTCCCAATATCTCTTCATTCTCATGAACAGAAAACGTCTAAAGCTCAGGTTCATACTGAACCGAAGACTAAACAGCTGAAATTGGTACCAACACCTGACTCGGCACCAGAGCCCAAGACACCCCCTCCACGGTGCTGTCCTTGCCCATGGAACCGACTACGACAGCCACCACAGTACCGACCCTTTCCATGGTACCGCAGACACTCTAAGCACCAACAATAGCTTCTCCCTTGAAATTGGTCACTCCCCCTCCATCACAACCTTCTGGTCATTCGACCATGGTGCCAAAGGTCGAACCACTAGCCAGGACTCTATATTCCCCATCCATTGACCCCTTTGTTGGACAGCAGCTCAATCCATTTATTGACCGTCCAGAATCTCCATTGGGGATGTCCATTTGTTCCACCAGGAGCCTTTCAAAGCTTGATGTAGTGAGACTTGTGGATCAGCCCTTGGAGGCCGAGGCATTCCAACCCCATCTAGGACCTCCCTCCCACTCAGAGCCGAGGTTTTGTTTCTCCACAGACTCCCATCCCTTTTCAGGCAGGCCTGTCTTCCAGATTATAGAGAGAGCGCTCACCTCAGCAGGCTCACAGTCGGCACCTCAGCACCAGAATGTCGTATATATGTGTCTTCTGGATTGCAGCTGTCATGGTCTACTACACTGGGGCAACGGGCATGGGAGCAGCAAGATACACTGCAGCCAGGGTATCCTCTCTTCGGAGTCCTCTTCAGACCTTTCCCCAATGAGCCACCCTGTAAGAGATTGTGCAAGAGGAAGCATGTTGATGCACCTGAGGAATCTCTCACCGAAGATATGTATTACAATGAAAGGGAAGGGTCCCCATGGTCGCCCCCTGAAGATGTCTCTTTTGGAGACATATTAGAGATCTTAAAACAGAGGGGTGATGAAGTCCACCAACCCTTCCTCAGAGGAATCCATATTCCTGCAGGCTTTATGTACCCGACCCACTACTTCGTGGGTGACCCCGCCTGCAGATGAGTTAGTCAAGCTCATTGTGCAGTGTGCATGGAAGGCCCCTGACACTGTTGAGCCACTCCCCCCAGAGACCTGACAAAATACTCTCCCCCCCAGAAGATCAACCCCACTGGTCCAATTGTTTGGCAGTAGATGCTGTGGTGGTGGCGGTGGCCATGAAGAAGGAACTCACAGAGGGGAATCCTGTTGCCCATCCTCCAAATCGAGAGTCTTGGATGTTGGACAGATTAGGGAAGCAGGTTTATGCTTCAATGACCTTTGCCATACGGTCATTGAATTATTTGGCACATTTTACCTGTCGTCAAAAGGACCTGATTACAGAATTCTCAGGAACCTTAGCAGGAGCAGTGTCTGATGAGGTACGAGACAAGGTTGCCTCCCAGCTTGCCACCCTGGAGTCCATCTCTAACTCGTCCATGCAGTTGATTGCACGTACAACTGAAGGGGTGGCCAGAGCAGCAGGTGCAGGCATTGTCATGAGACGTCATTCTGGATACACTTGTGCCACTTTGTGGACCCCTTCAAGTCTTCCTTCATCAGCGTTCCCGTTGATGCTTCTTCTCTGTTGCCCAAATGTTAGACGCATATTAGCCAGGTGTGAGAAGGATGGAAAGACCCTGTCTGCTGTGGATGTATGTTTTTCCACCCCTCAACGATCCTATTCCAGGAAACTGAGAAGTGGAAAGATGTGGTTCAGGAAGTCCCAAGGACCTTTTTGTGACACACGTAGCGAATTTTCCCCCTGGGGTAGAGGGGGCAACTCATCAGGAAGACTCCCCTCCCATGGCAGAGGGGGCCCCATGTAATCAGGGTTCCAGGGATTCCTTCTCTGGGCAAGCCCTGTCAGCGCTCCTGAAGAGCGGCCCGATTGTTTGCCTCTGGAAGCTGTCTGGGGACTATTCTCTCTGCACCACCTAGCCTGGCACTCAGTAGTATCAGATTCCTGGGTGCAGATGATAATTACCAGAGGTTACCTTATCCATCTTTATCCGAGGCCACAAAGGTGAATCCCCGACATTCCACCCAGAGGGAGGCAGCAGTTCAAGAAATTCTAAAGCTGCTCGAAGGGAGAGTCATCCAAACAGTCCCACCAGACCAAATAGAATCCAGATTTTACTCAAGTTCTTTAGTGCCAAAAAAGACTGGGAACTGGAGGCCAATTCTGGACCTCAGTGTCTTGAATAAGTTTGTCAAGCAGGCTATATTCTGGATGGTCATGGTTCAGTTTATCCTTCCATTTCTGGAAAAAGAGGATTGGATGTGCTCGATAGATCTTCAGGATGCGTATTATAAAAATGGACAAATGCTCCAGAAGATATCTCCACTTCTGGCTGGGAACCAGTCATTACCAATTTCGGGCACTGCCCTTTGGGTCTCTCCACAGCTTCTAGTGTGTTCACCAAATGTATGGCAGTAGTAACAGCTCACTTGAAACTGCAAGGATTCCAGGCGTTTCCATATTTAGAAGACTGGCTCCCTACTGCTCCCACCAAGCATCTACTACGTCATGCCTTGCACTACACCTTACAACTGGCAGGGCTCCTAGGTATCTCAATAAACAGAGAAGTCAAAACGGGTACCCACTCCAAGCTTAGAATTCATTGGAACACCATTAGACACAAGAGCCTGTCTAGTCGCCCTTTCTCATCACAGATTATAAAGTTAAGGTCCTGCTCCAAGTGATACTCTCTCAGGACAAAGTTAAAGCTCGCTTACTGCTTTAACTATTAAGGTCAGTGGCAGCGACAATTGCCCTCGTTCCCCTGGTGAGACTTCACATGAGGCTGCTCCAGTGGCTCCTAATTTCACAGTGGTCTCTATTAACACACCCCATGTCTCACGCAGTCCGCATAACAAACCGTTGCAAGCAGGATCTGAATTGGTGGATGAAGCCAGAAGAGGAGTTATGGAGTCTCCCCTTTTCACCCCCTCAGCCCAAGGCTGTAGTGACGATATATACATCCCTGATTGGGGGGGGTCATTTTCAGGGAAAGATGATCCAAGGCACTTGGTCCCCCTTAAAGGCCAATTTGCATATCAATGTACTAGAACTGAGGGGTGGTGCTTCTGGCATTGCAAGCATTCCAGTCTGCCCTTCCGTCGGGGACAGTTGCTATCCAGTCAGACAACATGTCCGTCGTTTGGTGTATCAGCAGACAGGGAGGAATCAGATCCTACCCGTTATGTTGGGAAGCCATGAGAGTATGGCAATGGGTGATAGCCTCCAACTGCTTTCTGATAGCAATGCGCATTCCCAGGAATTCCAGCATGATTGCAGACAAACTGAGCAGATGCAGTCTCCTGCCTCACGAGTGGTCTCTCAATCCCATGCTAGCGACGGACATTTTTCATCGTTTGGGTTAGCCTTGCTGCCATCTATTTGCATCTCCTATGAAGTACAAATACAGCAGATACTTTGCCCTAATCCCCCTTTAAGGGGAGTCCCAGAGGGATGCTCTTATACATAGTTGGCCTCAGGCACTGCTTTATGCCTTGCCTCCTTTTCCCCTGATACCACATTTTTAAAGAAAGCGCAATGGTTGAGAAGCAAAGTAATCCTCATTGTACTGTATTGGCTCCGCCAAGTCTGGTTCCCCTTTCTTTGGCCTCACCTAGTTCATTGCCCATGGACTCTGGACCCAACTCTGGGACTGCTGTCTCATCCACAGGGGCTGGTCCATCCCAACCTACCATGTCTCAAGCTGACCGCTTGGTACCTCCACTTCCGGTAATTGCCAGGCAGAATAATCTGTCTTCTCCAGTACAAAAGATACTTCTGGCTTCCCGTAAACCATTCACCAGGAAAATTTATCATAGTAAGTGGAGCAGATTTGTAATCTGGTCTCAAGAAAAAGGATATGGCCCCTTTTCAGCCCCGATTAATAGTGTTGGAATATTTGTCAACCTTACTCCATTCAGGAGCCTCAGCTTCTAGTATCACACTCCATTTAGCAGCTATTTCAAATTTCTATAATGGTTTAGATGATTTTTCTTTAATATCTCACCGTCTCTGCAAAAACTTCTTAAAGGGAGTCGTGCATTTAAACCACCCTTTAAAGAACCTGTTGAACCTTGGAGTTTGACGTTAGTCCTGCAAACTTTGGTTCGGCAACCCTTTGAACCAGCAGCCACCTGTGATATAAAATTTTTATCTTGGAAGACCTTATTCCTGGTAGTCATCACTTCAGCCAGGAGAATATCAGAATTGCAGGCCTTGTGTATAAAGCGCCCATACATAATTTTTCACAGAGAGAGTCTCCCTTTGGACTATCCCCTCCTTTCTACCCAAAGTTGTCTCAGATTCAAATGTTAAGCAAACCATTGACCTGCCAGTTTTCTTCCCAAACTTTTCAAACAAAGGAGAATATTGTTTGCATTTATTGGATGTACATAGGCAATTTTTGGACTAAATCATTCAGAAAATCAGACCAATTGTTCCACTCTTTTTTTCAGGGCCTAAACTGGGCAAGTCATTTTCTAAAGTCACTTTGGCAAAATGTTTGAGAGATTGGAACCACCTTTGTTTATCAACAGAATCAAATGAGTTTATCAGCCACAGCTGAGGCTCATTCCACCAGGTCAGTTTCCACTTCAGTAGCCTTTCATTCAAGAGCCTCTATGGATGACATTTGCACAGCAGACACTTGGGCTACCCCTCATACCTGTGTCACTCATTACAAATTGTACATGCTCTCCAGGGGGAGGGGGAGAGCATCCTTTGGCTCAATGGTGCTCAGGAATATCCTTCCATAGGGCCTCCCAGGACATAAAGTAGCTAGGGACTCTGTCCCAACTGTCATGAATGAATGAAGACTGACATCAGATAAAGAAGTTATGTTCTTACCATAACATTCCATCTGTGTCTGTCTTCATTCTTTCTTGACATCCCATCCTCCTACCCCCTTCCAAAGACTCCTGGAGGTCCAGAACTGCTCCTGGCTATGTGATAGGGCATTTGTTCAGACAAAGCCTCCACTTTATTGTTCTTTTTTTATGGGCAAACTTGATCTGAAGGGAAGGGAAGAGAGGCACTATGGGTGCTGGAGAGTTTTTTGGCTGGTGTGAGCTTGTTATATCGGCCGAGTCAGTTCCGAGGACGGAACCGAAACCCATTGTCAAAAATGAAGGGAGATCGACAACATAGATGGAACATTATGGTAAGAACATAACTTTTTTTTTATAACCCCCCCCCCCCCTGTTCTCTTCCCTCATCAGGCCAATATTGGAGTGCAGTGCTCCTTTTGGTATAGGTTCATAGCTTCATAGGTTGGTACTAGGCTATCGGCCCTAGGGCCTATACAAGCCTAGCCGTAACAATTCCCTGGCTGTTTCTTCCCACACTATTTACTTCCCTGGACCCCTGTCAAGTAGGGTGGCTGACATGATCCCTGAGGTGAATTTCCTTTCTCCCATCCAATCGTCAAGGTTCCTTTTGAAGAGGGCCAAAGAGGTGCTCTGCTTGACATGTATGGGCAGTTCATTCCAGAGCCTGGGGAGTCTCCGGGCCAGGAACCCATCTCTCCAGCATGCCCTTTCCACTGTGATGACAAGGTCTAGATCCCCGGAGTGTGTGGCTCTGAGGGGCTGGGACCTCCCCAAGTGCAGCATGTCCAACAGCTCTGGGCCTGATATGGCCCTATATGTTAAGCAGAGATCGCCTCTGAGTAGACGACATGCGACAGAGCACAGCCGGAGCTTTTTAAGGCGGTCAGCACAGGGCATCTGCTCTAGGCCCTTGATTCTCCTAGTGAGGCATCTCTGCGGCCCCTCTAGCTGCTGCAGACATCCCGAGAGATACATACCAAAAGGGACATTGCACTCCACAATGAGTCCAACGAGGGAGGAGTACAGTGGGACAATGACCTCCCCTTTTCTGGATGAAAAGCCTTTCCAAACACCTGCAGCCATTCAAGAGACCATAAAGGTTCCTTACAAAGAAAATTCAGGGTCTTCAAGCTCTGTCTTATGCGGACAGACTGAAATCATTCACTCTACTCCGTGTTGTACAGAGACAGCCTGTATCTTGTATATAGAGCAATCTCTGACCCAGCTTTAATGGAAATGCACTTTCACAAGCCAAACGGCACACAGGTCACTGGCTCCAAAGGACCTTAACCTGGTATGTGACATCAGCAGAACTTGCTGGAGAGACAGATTTGCCTCTCAGAGGTTGCCCCACCTTTGGAACAAGCTTCCTATTCATGTTAAAGCCCATTGTTGGACATATTTAAGAGCAGTTTAGGCGACTGGATGGGTAACTGAAAATTCACTCTGTGGGTTCCACCTGTGTCCCACTTGGACGGGGGCAATAGGTGCTGATTTTAGTGTCTACTTGAACCAGACACCCTTGGGAACACTGGTTAAACTTGGCTAGGCTTGTAAGGGCCCTGTGGCCGTTAGCCTAGTAATCTCCTATGATCCTATGAAGTAGAAGCTTGGACAGTGCATACTTGGAAGTGATAAATTGTAGTCTGGTATGTTATCTGGTCCTGTAGAAATGTTTTTTAGCCTTTGACAAGGGGTTCTAAGACTTGTTTCAATGTGATTACACAGGAAACTAAATTTTTGAAGATAGTGCTGCTAATGTATTGAATATATCCTTGAGACTGGAATGCATTTATTGGGGATGAGCTCATTGCATTGTTGAACAATATTCCTTATGCAACTGAAGAATGATTTGTAGTTTCCTTTGGTATCTTTAATGGGCTCTGTATTAAAACCGCAAAAAGTCAGTTCAGCGAACAGCTTTTATATTGAAAATGCTGTTCATCGAACTCGCTCTTGTGGGGGGCTCTGCCCCCACTAATTATATATGCCAACTCTGTGATTGCACTACAGTGAGGAAAGGGCAAATTTTCCAATCTTCACTGTACCCGCGATCTCACTGTAACAGTTCGTTGAATGGCATTTGTTAAATGCCATTCACTGAACTGACTTTTCGTGGCTCTAATACAGACCCTCTTTAACAAATTTAAGTTCATATTCTGCTTTACATTTTTAAATAGTGCCATTAAGTTGTTTGCTGATATGTTTCATCTTAGTCTTGAGGTATGGAGGTAGGATTTTCTTAAAACTTTTCATTATTTTCTTTTTTTTTTTTGTTATACAATTTATTAATACAGGAGTTCCACCAGAGAGGTTTATCCCAGAATTTAATGTGTTTAGAGTGGATGGGTACCGACTAATCTATGCAGCTGCTTAGATGCTTATAAAAATTTGAGATGAATGTGGTAGCCCTCTATGTTGGATGCATTTGTGAGGGTATTGTTGAGTTTTTGTGTGTGGGTTTTATGTAAGTTGAAATAGGTTTGCTTGATATGTTCCTAAAGATGGTTTCATTTGAGCCATCATTTGCTGATTGTGCACATTTTATGTAAAAGTATTTCCTGACTGCATGAATCTTATTCTTGTATTACACCATCACCTTTATGTAACCATGTTTCACTGTATTGCTTGTGGAGCTTTTCTCCCCGGGCCTCCACTGAAAATGGGCACTTCTTGGCCCAGTTGACTTCCCCGGTAATCAAACTGAAATAAATAAATAAATTTGGTTGGGCATTGCCATTAAGCCTGAAAGAGAGGGTAGCTGATCTGTGACTAAGTATGGTGGACTACTTGTGGGGTCTTTGTAGGTAAGGAACCAGGTCATGGATTTTAGAGACTCTAATGGGACGTTTACACTTTGCTTCAGTGCATTGTATTAACAAAGTTTACGAAATGCATTTTTAGAGGTGCAAGTGTGCCAGTCAATGTTTGCATAATTGAAGTCCCCTAACAAGAAGGTATTTGGTTTGATGTGTAATGCCTTAATGGTATTGAGGTAGCTCCCTTGATCTGTGGGGGACATAGATGGGGATCTGTAGTTAGCGGTGAAGTAATGGTTGGGTTTGTTAAGAATTTATTGGGTCTCCAGTGCTCCATGTTAGGGTTGTGAGTAATTTGTCATGATGTAATTGTGTTTCCTGATAAATACAGATACATCTCTGAAGTTATCCTTGGGCCTGGAGGCCTGAGCAGTTTTAAATTGTGGTGTAGAGAAAGTGTTATCATTGCACTGAAACCATGTCTCAGTAACTGCACCGATATGTATGTGTTACAGATCAGAAAGGCCTCAAGTTCTGACATCTTTCTATTTGCACTTTTAGTAATGAATAATGCAACCATTATGACTCAACTGAGGTTCGAATTTGCTATGTAGGAAAGTTCAGCAGAGAGAGAGTGTGCCTAAAAGAGGCATATTAGGGGACACCAAAAGCTTTAGTCAATATGCAAAAGCCCTGGTATGAGAGGTGTGCACCATCCCTGGAGAAACAAAGTGTTATCTACCCTGTCATCCCTGGTCAGCACATAGTAGTCTCCCTTAGACTAGCACCAGTTACTTAAAAAATTGGCTTCAGCAATTAGCCGTCTTGGTATATAAGCATCATTCTTAGTGAATGCAAGATACTACCCAAGTTCCCAGACCAGTGTATTTTCTGTCTCGTTCCTTCACATCTCTATGCATGTCTGTCTTGGTGAAGTGCCTCAGATCATTTACTCTCACATGGGCCACCACTAGGTTATAGTCATACTTGTGTGGTTAAGTGACCATTAGAGTCTTTGTGACATCATAGGTCCTGCCACAAAACAAGCAATTTACAGTCACTCTTTTCTTGTCTGTCCTGGTGAGTGTAGAGCCTGTACTCCTGACTGTAGATGCCCCGATGACTAAAACATGTCCTTGTGCAGCAGCAGACTTAATGAGTGGGATGAGCTCAGATATGCTTTCCTGGTGACTCTGTGATCTTTGTTTAGTTGCAGTATGTGGAAGTACTGTGAACATGGGTTAGATTGTGGCTAATCTAGCAGTATTTGGTGAAGTGACACAAATATTTTGCCAGGAATGATAAATAGTGATTTGCCTATTGGCTACTGTCTGCCTGCTGTTAGTGCTGGTCTCAGCGCAGCTATGCTCAGCTAGCAGTCTGTGTCCCCTTGCTCCTTTTCTCACCAGAAGCAAAATAGTAGCAGTGATTTCAAGCTGGGTCCTGCAAAGCAGGCTCATTAGTGATCAGCAGTGTTGTTCCAGATGTCTGATTCTGTACACTTGTAGCTTTTTCCTGATAGATGCTCTGGATAGCACCTACAGGAGTTCAGTGCAACAAAGTTTAAGATGCACAATGGCCCAAAACCAGAAGTCTCTTACACACTGCCCAATCAGAGACCGTCCAGATCGATGTTTTCATTCTCCTTCTCTCACCATTCAGAAAAAAGTAGCAGTAATCCCCAGCTAGCTCGTAAGAAGCAGTTGTCAGACTTTCCAGTGATTGGTTGACTCTAGGAAGGTTAGAAAATAATGTCCCAGTGCTCTCTCTCTCTCTCTCTCACCAGAAGAGAAAACAGAAGCCCTAATCCCATGAAAATTCCTATGGTGTGGTTTGGTAAGCTATCAGTGATTGCTAATCTTCCCAGATATCTCTGATTGTGTATTGCATTGTGCACTAAGCAGTGGAGTGATATGAAAGAGATGGCTGCTGAAGTTTTAGCAGTCCAATGGGAGGGCCCTCCTAGTTTTAGCAGCCCAAGGGGATGGCCTTCCTAGTTTTAGCAGTCCAAGGGGAGGGCCTTCCTCATTTGAACTTGTGGCTTTCACTAGTGTGAGCAGGTAACGATGAGCTTGGAAGGATATTCCAAATTCCATTCTGAGACACACAAATTCTTGTGTTTTTTAAGCATCTAATATTTCTGGCTCATTTCAAGGAGCCATTTTGTGGAAAACAGTAACTTTGGAGGCACATTCACTTAATGTCGAACTTGAGAAAATGTGGCAGGATAAACCTCCATTCCTAGCTATTTCTTCCTCAGCCATGATCAGGAGACTGAGTTGGTAGAAAAGACAACATATGTGGTAGGTAAGCAGTCTAACAAGGAAGTAAAAAGCATCCCTGTCTGAAGTTGCCTTCTAAAGTTAAGAAAAATGGTGGCCCCCACAGGAAGTCTTCTAAAAATCTGTAGTTGCATATGAACTTCCAAGAAGAGATTTTATTCCGTAATATCTGGTTTGTGCAGCTAGTATTAAATATCTGCCTATTTCTTCTGCATTGGTCCTGCCATTTCTTTCAGAGCCATTTCCATTGATCTCCAGAAATATATATATAGAAAAATTGGCTTAAAAAATGGCAAATATTCAGGAAAACCCCAAACAACCAAGTCCTTGTCAAGTTCCTCAGAGGATGCTGCTTAATTGGCTTTATCTTTATGAATTTCAAAGCCAATTGAGAAGATGCTTAAGAATGATATATTGTCATCAGTGATACACCAAATAAATATTACCACAGCTGTGATGATGGCTGTTTTGTTGGAACCGGCTAAATTATTTTTACAAGTGCAATAAATTTAGTAGGGAGATCCAGAATGTGTGATAGTGGTGATGCCCTTGTTCCTTTTCACTTGAAAAAAAGGGCAGTGTTATTACCACAGATGGATGTATCCTTTATCTGTCAGCACTTAAACAACCAGTTAGAGATGTTTTAAAATGTTTGATGAGGCTATATTTCGATAGAAATCTTAATTGAGCCCACTTGTGGATCATTGTCAGTCTGTCTCAAAATTTGCTTTACGTGATCTTTAACTGTTACTTGCATACATTTGTTGAAGAAAAAATGAAACGCTCTTGTCATTTTCTGAGGAGGAGGAGGAGTTGTACTTGTCTCACACTGCCCTTTAAATGAATTCTGGTCATGAGGACACGTTATCCTTTGCACTGCTCTCAGGCCCTTGGGGCATAACCTGTACAGAAACTATTAATTGTATAGGGGAATACTTTGGCTAGCCTTCAAGCCAACGTTAATAGAACCAAAATTATGTATGTGAAGTAAACAGCATTGCATACCTCTCAACTGTCCAGATTTTCGGCACATATTTTTGATCTGTTCCTCATAAAATTTGTGGTTTTCTGGCAAATCACTGGGATTGATCTAAGGACTGAAGTCAGTACATAATGACATACTTTTGAGTTTCAGACTTCATATCTTTCCGGAAATGTATGTTAAAACAAACCCTGTTACTCTACCAACTTTCTAAATTTATAAGAGCAATATTTAAAATGTGTCCCTATTTTTGGGCCTTTGTCTCCCCATTTTTGTCGGGCTTTGTCCAGATTTCATGCACTAAGAGGTTGAGAGCTATGAACAGCATGGACATTTTGGCTACTTTTCCAGGTACGACAGGGCTTTTTTTTATTTAGTAGCCAAAAACAGATCTTTCTGAAGTCTGTATCTGTTCTTTGCAGTTAAGGAAATCAGGTTCCTTTGCTACATTGTCTTTTGATGTAGAGAGCTGATGTTAATTCACAGATACTGTAAAATGTGTATACTTCCAGCAGCTTAGCGATAATTTCACTAAGCCATTTTGCACACATGGTCACTTATCAAGGTTCTGACCTTTGGTTTATTTAAGGATTTTTTTTTAGAGCTTACTGCAGAGAAAGAAAGATAGGAAGTAGTGTTAACCTAAAGTTCATAAAATGTAAGACTGGGGATCATCTCCTTACATTTTTCATATGATGCAGTAGGTCCTAGGTACAGGGTTGCTGTGTCAGGAGGAATACTTGGGGATTACTTTTAGTTAAGAATTTAAATTCATCTTGAAGCTGTTAAAGCCCATTTAGATGCCCCATATTCCCCACATTTATTGTTTGACAATCTACCAAATAATCACTTGGGGACTTGGAAAGAAAATATAGCTCTTTTGTTCCCTTACCTCTTTTCTAGCATATTCGCCAGTAGTAAGAGGAAAACAGTCCCCTGCCCAGAAAACATTTAAGAGGAAAGGAATCCCATTCAACCTCCACCTCTGTTGGCAAGCCAAGATGAGAAAGGACAACCAAGTGATTTCTCTCTCTCCTGTTCCTCATTCCTGATAGGTGATTTTCAGTTTCACATACCACACTGGGGAAGATGTCACTGTAGACCAATGGGTTCTCCAAACCATTTCATAAGGCTGTTCCACTGTTTATTCACATCTCTTCTCTTCAGGTACAGGCTGTGTTTTTAATAGTCACCCTTTTTTTTTTTTTTTTTTTTTTTTTTAAATAAAAGTAGTCAGTATTATGGGTTCAAACCACCAAAAAGTCATGCATTTCTCTTCCAGTCGACTGCTGTTGTCAAAAAGTGCAAGACCCAAAGTCTCTTCATATCAGAGAACCGCGAATCCTACCGCTCTCCCTTTGGCTCCCTTAGCCCTCTTGGATTCAAGGCAGACTGCTCCTCGGGGCTCGGATCTGACGCGTTTGTCAGATCCAGAGCTAGTGGTTATAAGCTCACCGATTGGATCCCCAGGGATCCGAAGCCTTCGTATCCCAGACTTCAGAGCCGTTCCCCAGATTGGGAATGCCATAGAATGGGCATTGGGTCCTGGCAGGTTTCCCCTTTAAAATCCACAAATTTCTTCACCTCTTTCAGGTCCTCTACAAGCATCTTACCCTCAGACATGGACAGGATGATGAGTTTCTTTAGGGCAAAGATAGAGATGGGTCATTTAGCATCACAGGCCCCTAAGGTGGCTTCTCTTCCAATTCCAGCGGTTTTGGGGTCCTGACCTTCCCTGAGTCTCAGGGGACCAGGGAATGTCTGTTTTCCCTGTTCCTACAGGGTCCTTAACTAGCTTTGTCACTGTGGTTTCTGACCAGAGTGAGTCCTGCCTTCAAGAGGTTGGTGCAGGATCCCTGGGTAGGGGTTCTGGGCATGTTTTTTCAGATCGGTCCCCTCCCCTGGGAGCATCAACCTTTGAAAGTTCAGGGCCGGTACTGTCAGAGTGGCCAAGGACCAGGGCAGGCTCCATTCCCCCTTCCTGTGTGGTTTTGGCTATGGGGGACAGGGACGGGATTTCCTGGAGTCCTTCGGCCTTGGCGAGGGTCTGCTCTACCACCTCAAAGTCTGGAGTAGCATCTTCCCCCCTTCCAGGAACCTCCCAGACCATTGCTTTCAGGTGCCCTGAGCCCATTCATCCTGTCCAGGGTTACCCCTCCCGCGATAGACTTCAGGCATCTAGAAACCCAGGGGTTCCTTTCTCTTCCAAGTCCTCTCCCGGAGCCCCTCACAGAAGAGCCGCCTTGGAAGAGCTCATGCAAGAGGAGACACTTGGACTCTACTATGGAGCTCCTCACAGAGGACACAGATTTCGAGGAAGGGGATGGACAACATCTCCTTAGGGGACATTCTGGAGCTATTGAAGCAGAAAGGTGGTTTGTCTCCCCAGCCCCCATCCTTGGAGGGGGTCTGTTTCTATAGGTGTTCGGGATGGCCCCATCTACTTTCTGCCCCCCCCCCCCCAGCAAACAACCTGGTTGATCTCATTGCACGTAGGGTATGGAAGGAACCTGATAACTGTAGAACCAGTTCCTAAGAGAGCAGACCAGTTCCTGTGAACCCCACCCCTCTGCTGACCAGCCTCATTGGAGCAAGGGAGCACCAGTTGATGCCATCATTGTTGCTGTAGCCACAAAGGAGGAGCTGGCGGAACAGAGCTCCATTGTCTGTTCCCTGAACCGTGAGTCCCGGGAGATCAACAGGCATGAGAAACACGTTTATGCTTCAGCCACTTTTGGCCTGAGAGCCCTAAATTATTTGGCACATTTTTACCCACCTCCAAAGTCACCAAGTCTGTTTCTGAGTTGATGCTGGTGGAGGACCTCAAGAAGGTATCTCACAAGCTCACAGCTCTCATCTATTTCCAAGTCCTCAATAAGGTTAATTTCCAGTGCGGCGTAAGATACTTTTTGAGCAGCTGGTGTAGGCATTGCCATCAGGTGGCATGCCGGGATGTGGCTGTGTGGGTTCGCAGAACCCTTCAAGGTGTCTTTTGCTAATGCCCCATTTGATGGTTCCTCTCTATTTGGACCTTCTGTCAAAGAAACCCCAACCTGCAGTGAGCAGGACAGCCATGACTCTGTCGGTGGTTGGGATCAAGTTTTCTACTCTCCAAAGGTCCTTTTCCAAAAACCAACGTGGTAATAAGAAATTCTGAATGTTCTTCGTGTTTCACTGTTGCAGTCATCACCTGTGGGTTATCCCCGCTGTGGTAGTCCTCGGCCAGCCCGAATACCAGAGTCAGTGTTTTTCTGCGTTGGCTGCTGACGCTTGCTGACTGATGTCAGGTCGTCAGTGCTATAAAGCAAGGCAGCCGATGCCATTACATCAGTCTTTCTTGCCGTGGAGCCCATAGTAGAAGCAGTTCGCAAGTGTGCCGGTCGTTCGCTACCAGATTTTGAATTACAGCTGAAAATGTCTAAAGCTAAGTACCCCATTGGGGATCCTTTTTTCTTGCACTAACCGATGTCCAAAAAAGTCGAAAGCAGATCCCACACCGAGACTTCCATTCATACTGCGTCACTTGTTTAGGCCCGGACCATGACGTCCCCCATTTCCGGTTCAGTGCCCTCTTTAACGTGAGAACCATTAGTCGTAGAGCTCTTACTGTAGACAGGTATTTTCGTCTTCTGTCTTCGCATTCTGAAATGGCGTTAGTCAGCCAACAATCTGTAGGCATTCTGAAAAAATGTAGAGATAAAGATAGAGACAGATCACACAAGGCTAAGCCTTTCGCCAACTCTTCCGCTAAGCATTTCATCAGTTCTCTGGAATTCAGTGAGGCACCTTCACAGCTCCTGTTGCCCGATACGATACCTGCACAGGCCTCTACCGAGACCCTTTCTGAGTCCGGTATGCCGCAGAAGTCTTCATCTTCCAAGCCTTTGGTTGTCTCTGCCTCGGTTGGGTCCGGAGCCTCGACGCCGGCACCGGCTTCCGAGGAGACATTTTGCAATACCGAATCTAGATAAAAACAGACATCTTCTTATCTGACTACCGTTTCTCTCGAACTGATGGATACGCTTAGGCCTAGAAGCAAGGCCACTCCTAGAAAATCTACCTCTGGCCATCATATTACTCCTGCGCCACCAACCCAAGCCCAAATGCTTAAAATGCCGGAGGATAATATCTCCCTTATCAGGGGTAGTCAGGCCACAACTTCTAAAAGGAAAAGAGACCCTTCTCCTGAAATACTGACAGAACAGGATTCTGCGGAGTCTGACTATTCAGATTTTGAAGAGGAACAACAACCTCGGACTGCTTATGAGGATTCAGATGCAGAGGAATCCATTCCTTCTGCCTCGCCACCAGAAGACCCTTCACACCCTCAGGGAACATTTCCTCTGGAATCCCAGGACTTCCCTCAGTCTAAGAAAAGACTAAGAGAGTTTCTAGACCTGCCCCAGCACAGACTCTTGGCCATCCCCCCCTGTCGTAGAGATGGTGAGTGATGTCTTCCATGAATCTAGCTTAACTTCTGATGCCCTTCCACCTGCTCCCAGAAAAGCTAACAGGTATTACAGAGTACTGGATTCTCACAAATACCTGTACAGAAATCCTGCTGCAGACCTGGAGATCATTGCATAGGGACCAAAATGAGCTAAGGCTAGTTCTGCAAAGAATCCTATTCCTTCTAACAAGGATCCCAGAGCTCTGGACAGATGTGGTAAAAAAGTACACACCTCTGCAACCTTAGCTGTCAGAGCACTCAACTGTCAGTTTTGTATGTTGAAATATCAACAACACTCTTTGGATCTATTAAAGCAAAATATTTCAACCTTTCCTGACTATGCCAGTTCGAAAGAGTTGGCAGATTTACAGCACTCTACTTGTCAAGTGGCCAAAAACTCATTACACTGTGGATATGACGCCCTAGAAGCCTCAATGAGGGCAGCAGTGTCAGGATCTGTCATTAGGAGACTTGCATGGTTGAAGGAATAACCTCTCCCTGATCATGTCAAATCTAAATTAATTGCTGCACCCTTGGATAAGACCGCTTGTTTGGAGTAAAAGCAGAAGAGGTGCTTAAAAAGATGGAAGACAAAGCAAAATCTATGCAAACAGTAAAAGAGTTCTTTCAGGTACAGCCTCCTAGGTTCAGAAAGAATTTCCCCTCAAAGCACTGGTCTTTTCCTGCACCTAGCAGACAGGAGCAAGGTAAGCCCCGCAGGGACAGACCACCTAGACTCCTATCCCAGGGACAGTAGAGAACCAAACAGTGGACCACTTCCGCTCCAAAGGCAGGAAGTTCTAAGCCATCCCTCTGTGGCAAAACCTCTCAATGACTCCCTCCCCCCCCTGCCCTCTTTTCACCAAAAGCTAGGAGTAAGGCTCTCCCTCTGCAAAGAATATTGGCTATCTGTAACAAAGGACCAATAGGATACAAATTCTCTTTCAACAAACTCCCAATTTCAAGAGGGTACCCAGACTTGCCTCCAAATCAGTTGGCAAAGGCATTGAAACAAGTCCAAACTCTCATATCCCAAGGGGCAGTAGAACCTGTCCCCTCAGATCAAACAGTCAAAGGCTTTTATTCCAGACTATTCCTTGTTCCCAGAGTGCCCCATCCTGGATCTATCTATTCTGAACACCTACCTGCTGGTCCCAGAATTCAGAATGCTAACTTTTGCAGCAGCGGAGTGCGGGTCTCCGGAGGTGGGTCTCTTTTCTTCGCACCTCAACCACCAGCTGAAAAAATTCTGTACCAGGGAGTATCACCAGCTAGCATGGAAGATGGATGCCTTGACCTTCCCCTGGAAACTCCCTCTTTGTGTACTCATTCCCTCCTCTGCCTCAGAGGTACTGATCAGGATAAGGGAGGAGAGACCAAAGGCCATCCTTATTGCTCCAGATTGGCCCAAACAGCAGTGGTACCCCTTACTGTGGTACCCCTTACTGTGCAGCCTGACATCACAGCCTGCCAGGCAGCTTCCCCTGATCTCAAACCTCCTGACTCAGATTTGCAGACACTCAAAATGTCAGCATGGCTAATACTCTAAAGGCAAGCAAGAGGCCCCTGTTAAGCAAATAGGTCCTAGACATAATCACAGATGCCAGAAGGCCCAGCACCAGAAACTCTGATGCAGGGAAATGGAAAAGATTCTGCTGCTGGAGCCAGTCCAGAGGGGGCAATATCTCACAACCTTCCATTCCTCTTATCTTGGACTACCTAGAGGAGTTGCTCAATAATGGCCTCTCCTTCTCTTCTATTAAAATCCACGCCTCAACCATTTCAGCTCATTTTGATACAGATCAGCCCCTGTTCTCACATCCTTTAAACAGTTCTTTAGAGGGGCTTCTAATATTAGCCCTCCCAGAAGGCCACCCACCCCAGCCTGGGAGCTGAATTATATTTTGGAAAAACTAACCTTACCACCCTTCGAGCCTGCTGCTTCAGCAGAACTGAGATACCTGTCTTGGAAGACTGCTTTTCTCCTAGCTATCACCTCAGCCAGAAGGGCTTCAGAACTTCAGACACTGATGGCCCTTGAGCCCTTCATCATTTTCCATGCAGACAGGGCCTCCCTGAAGACTAATCCCTCCTTTATGCCCAAAATGGTATCTAATGTGACTCTCAACCAGGCCATACATCTACCCACCTTCTATCCTAACCCTCAAAACAAGGAGGAAAGAATTCTGCACTCACTAGACCTGCACAGACAGCTCAGATACTATCTAGACCATACTAAACCCTTCAGGAAAAAAGATCAACTTCTTGTCAGCTTTGACCCAGGGCAGAGGGGAAGCACATTTCCTAGCAAATCATTTCTAAATGGATATCACACTGTATCCATTTCTGCTACAGATTACATGGGAAACCACCCCCTAAGTCTATTTGTACCCATTCCACTAGGACAGCTCCACTTCCACAGCATTCCTCAGAGGAGTTCCCACCAAGGACATCTTGGAAGCTGCTATCTGGACTTCTGTCCATACCTTTACCAAGCACTACCACCTACCTCTTTTTTTCTAAGGCTAGGGCAGGGTTTACTTCTACAGGGCATGCTGACCCATGCCTAGGTCTCTTACTAATCCTACCACCCCTCTCCTCAACATTGGGAATCCTCCCACAGGTGATGACTGCAACAGTGAAACATGAAGAACACAGTACAGTTGTGTACAGTTACCATAAATGTAGATGCTCAAGTGTATTCACTGTTGCAGTCCTAGTTTCCCTCCCTCCTTCCCCCTTGTATCTTCTTTCCATAGGGAGACATAAGCTTCTTATGGTGGCTTTTAGCCACCAGGACCACTTTACCATATTTCCTTGGGCTTCTGACTGGTTAGGGCAAGAAAAACTGATGTAATGGCGTCAGCTGCCTTGCTTTATAGCACTGACGACCTGACGTTAGTCAGCAAGCGACAGCAACCGATGCAGAAAAACACTGACTGGTATTCAGGCCGGCCGAGGGCTACCACAGCAGGGATGACCCACAGGTGATGACTGCAACAGTGAATACACTCGAAAATCTCCATTTATAGTAACACAGCTGTACTTTCTGCAAGTCGCATGTTCCTTCCATGATGATGTCTTTCTATTCCCATGTTGCACTATTCAGCATATGGGTTTACTCCTCTTGCTTTGCAAACATCCATCCAGTATACAAAAGTTTTCAGTGCCTGTATGATGTGTGAGACAATTG
Source organism: Protopterus annectens (assembly GCF_019279795.1). Taxonomy (NCBI): domain Eukaryota; kingdom Metazoa; phylum Chordata; order Ceratodontiformes; family Protopteridae; genus Protopterus; species Protopterus annectens. The sequence goes on along the minus strand of NC_056739.1, from coordinate 851,372,753 downwards.
ACGTGGCTCAAGGAACATGGGCCATAAAAGTGATGACTGCATGCACCAGACCTCAGAACTTCTCAGCTGTCAGTCGAACACCAGGTGTTTGCCTTCACAGCCATCTGATTCAAGAAATCAGACAAGTGCCCTGTTGGGGAATCTTTCAGTCCTTTTTATGTCATTTAATGCTTGTTCATGTCATCCAGAAAGGGCAAATGCAAGTGCTGTCGTAGGATATCTCAGAAAGACACCCACGATCAGTGCCTCTTTTGTTTGGGATGGTCACACGATTACAAGCCTGCTCTATTTGTCAGGCGTTCGTGCCCAAGACATTGCACAGCCGTCTACATGCACTTAACTTGTATTTAGAAATTCAAAGATTAAAACAAATAGCTTTAGGGGTGGAGAGCTCCTCCGACGTACCTACAGAACCACCGAAAAAGAAAGCTAAGATTATACGGCCTACCTCTTCAGCTGTGCCTCTACCGTCCGACCCGCAGCCTGTGGCCAACATCGGCCTGGTAGAGGAATCGGTCTCTGCTGCCCTGAATATAGTGGGTACCTCATGGAAGCCGCACAATCCCATGTGGAGGGCACGTCCATAGAGGCTTTACCGGTATTGGTTTCCAACGTCCTGGAGGGGGGCCAGCGCTTTCAGTAGGTCCGTTGGATGTCTCCGGTTCCTCCCAGACTCCAGGCCCTCCTCCCTTCAGATACCCGCCAGGCCTCTTAAAAAGAAGGAGAAATGAAAGCACATTTCTACTCTCACTGTAAGCAGGCCTGAGTGGGAGGCTTTCAGGCAAAGTCTGTTTAATGCCTTCAAGCCCTTATGTCCTACCTCTGCAGGGACTACTAACATCCCTCCTCCCATTCTGAGTCCAAGGCCTCATACCACAGACCCAACTGTGAGGGAAGAGGAACATCTCTCTGACTCTTCATAAGAGGATTCTCTTTCTTACAGTTCGCAGTATATCTCAACCTGTTCCTAAAGGTTCCAACCTTCAGGATGTTGAGCCTACCAACCCTTTTCCCTCTTCTTATTCCTCAGGCGTCTGTGGCCTCCTTAGATATAAAGGATGGCCTATCTCCACATCCTCATAAAGTCCACCTTCAGGAAACAACTGAGGTTCTTGGTGGGTCATTCTCACTTTCAGTTCTCTGCCTTGCCCTTTTGGCTTTCCACTGCACCCAGGGTTTTCACCAAATGTTTGGCTCCAGTGATTGCCTTCTGCAGGACAAAAGGGATCCAGATATTCCCTTATCTGGACAACCTGCTGATGCAGGCAGTCAACAAGGAGACCCTTCTGGAACATACATGCCTGGTTGTCTCCATCCTACAGTCTCTGGGATTCCAGATAAATTACCCAAAATCCCACCTAGAACCCACTCAACATTGTCTTCCTGGGGTGCAGAATTTGGTCAGATGTCATGAAAGCCTACCTTCCCCCACAAAAGGTGGAAAACTTGACAAAATACCTACTAATGGCCCTTCAATTCAACAGACTTGACAGCAAGGCAGTACTTCAGGCTCCTGGGCTACATGGCAGCCACTATCCCCATGGTACCATTAGCAGGACTTCATATGAGAAAGCTGCAGTGGTAGCTTCAGTCAGTCTGGACACAACACTTTCACCCGTTGGAGTACAGGGTTCCCCTCCCCTCATTTCAAATTAGAAATCTAGTGGTGGTTGAGACAGGTGACCCTCAATCCAGATGTTCCCCTCAAACCACCCCTACCCACACAGATGCCTCAGACTTGGGCTGAGAAGCAACTCTGAGACATCATACAGCGCAGGGTCTGTGGCCAGACCCACAAAATCAAGAACACATCAATGCTCGAGAGATGAGGGCAATCCTCCTAGCCCTTTAAGCCTTCCAACCATATCTTCAGAAAGGCCCACTAAAGATTTTCACAGACAGTACCACAGTCTTGTGGTACCTCAACAAATAGGGAGGGACCGAGTCTTACTTACTTTGCAGACTAGCTCTCCTGGTATGGGAATTGACCACCTCACAGGGGATAACCCTGCAGGCAGTCTACATTCCCTCTCTACAGAACTGCCAGGCAGACCATCTCAGCAGAACCATCACAAACAACCATGAATGGGTGCTTCACAGGGATGTCTTCCTGGATCTGGTCCACTGGTGGGGTACACCTCAAATACACCTGTTTGCCTCCTCCATCAACAAGCAGCTTCCCGGATTTTGTACCAGGAACACCATACCCTCAGGCATTGGCAACAGATGCCTTCTCAGTCTCTTAGAAGGGGAAGTTTCTCTATGCATTGCCCCCTTCCCACTCATCCAGAAGGTCCCGCTGAAAATCCAGCAGGACAGACCCAAAATCTTGTTGGTGACTCCCTACTGGCCAAGACATTGGTTTCCCCTACTCCTTCAGTTATCCAAAGGCAGTCACCACAAGTTAACCCCCCAGAGTGTACCTTCTCACATAACACAAGGGATCCCAAATACACCCACAGTGGCAGTTACTGCACCTCATCCTGTGGCTGATAGGATTCTGATCCCCTTAGACACCTTTACAGTGAGGACATGCTCACTGTCCTGCAGGAGGCCAGGAAACCACATAGAAGAAAATCTTACCTTTCAAAGTAGAAGAAAATTTTCTATATGGTGTCAGAAAAGACATTTGGAACCGCTTGCAAGCGAGACCCCTCTAGTTCTGTCTTACTTGTGTGAGCTACTGCAGGCAGGTTTGGCTTACTCCTCCATTAAAGCCCACTTGTCTGCTATTTCAGCATGGCTTTCCCTGGAACCCCCGTAGCATCCAGACTACCAGCTAAGCTGTTTCTCAAAGGGGTTCTTCACCTGAAGCCCCCCAGGAAACCATCCCAATTCCCACCCCCATGGAACCTTAACTGTGTTTTGGAAAAGCTCACGCACCCTCCATTTCAGCCAGCAGACAAAGCCGCCTTAAAATTCTGTACATGGAAAATAGTACTTCTTGTGGCCTTGACCTGGGCCAGAAGAGTATTAGAGCTGCAAGCCCTCATGGCTACCCCACCTTTCGTAGTTTTTCACAGTGACAGGGTTACTCTTAGAACTTAACCCTTCATTCATGCTCAAGGTGGTGAATGACCTCTCTCTGAATCAAGCCGTCTACCTACCTACCTACCTTCTTCCCTAATCTACAGGAGGATAGTGAGAGAGTACTTCACTCACTGGATGTTCACAGACAACTCAGGTTTTACTTGCATAAAACCAAGCACATCAGACAGGCTGATCAACTCTTTGTCTCCTTCCATCCCAGAGCCCTAGGGAAGGCAGTAACCAAAAAAACTCCCTCTACCTGGATTTCAAAGCAGTCGCCTTCTGCTACAAATACCATGGGAAATCCCTGCGAGGCATTGTCAAAGCACACACCACCTGGGCTATGGCTTCCTCAAGAGCCTTCTTTAAAGGTCTTAATACCTCCTCTACCATTCTGGAAGCAGCCACTTTATCAGTGCATACCTTCACAAAACACTACAAGTTAGAACACATTTCCAGGGTCAGGGTGGGTTTTGCCATGGATATCCTTCACAGACTCCTGGAAACCGCCACTATACCACCACCCCCTCCTTCACAGTGAGCTTTGGCACTCACCCATATGTTGAATACTAAAACATGGGAATAGAAGGACATAGAAAAGTTGTGTAAAATCGTACCATAACCATAGATGTCCTTCTCTTCCATGTTGCAGTATTCCTTCTCACCCTCCTTCCCCTCCTGTTAGGCTGCATTTCTATTTCTGGGTGGCACAGGACTGGCATTGCCCTTACTGAGACTGGTCTAACTGGGGCTTACAGATCTGAGGGCTAGTGCGTGCAGATTTCACTGTTATGGCCCACGTTCCTTGAGCCACATTAGACAATCCCACGTACTATACAGGGACTGAAAACTTTCCTATACTGGCCGGACATTCGCAAAGCAGGAGGAGTAAACCCATATGTTGAATACTGCAACATGAAAGGAGAAGAACATCTATGGTTATGGTAAGATTTTACACAACTTTTCTTTCCAGAGGATTCCTCTTCCAGAGGCTGGGGAAGGGGATTCATTGGTAGACGCAGCCCTAGGGGTGGGGGGGGGGGGGAGTCCTTAAAATCAGGACTCCAGGGAACCTTTCTCTGCGAAGCCCTTTCAGCGCCCCTGAGGCTTTGCCCAGCTGTCCTGGAGGCAGTCAGGGGTAATTTTTCATTGCACCCAAGTGCCTGGGCATCCATAACAAACGATCAGTGAGTGCTCAAGATTATATCCAGGGTTATTACATTCCCTTTTCCGAACCACCCCCACTTACCAAGAAAGTTCTCCCTAACATGCCAGACAGTCATAAAGAACTGGCCCAACGAGAAGTTCTGTCACTTCAAGAAAATAGAGCTATCCAGGAGGTCCTGACAGGACAGAGAAGATCCGGAACTTATTCCTGCTTCTTTTTGGTGCCAAAAAAGACAGAAGACCTTCGTCCAATTTTGGACCTCAGCAAGCTAAATTTATCGATCAATAAGTCAAAGTTCTGGATGGTCACTGTGCAGTCCATTTTGCTCTACTGCAAAAGGATGGCTGGATGTTCTCCATAGACCTCCAGGACGCCTACCATGATATCAAAATAGACAGGCGCTTCCAGATCAGGGCCGATCATTTCCAGTTCAGAGCTGTACCATTTAGACTCATCGTAGCCTTCAGGGTGCTTACCATATGCTTAGCAGTTGTAGCAGCTCACCTGAGGCTTCAGGGATTTCAGGTCTTTTCGTACCTGGACAATAGATTTCTCATAGCTCCTAATAGGCATCGACTGGTTGCTGTCACACAGTACCTCTTATGCACTTTCGAAAGGCTAGTAATTACCATCAACTTGGCGAAGTCGAAGCTGTGTCCGGTACAGAGCCTGGAGTTCATTGGGACTGATCTCAACACAGTTACAGGGATTGCAGTATTGCCCTCCCATAGAGTGCACTTGATCAGACAGCAGGTCAGGGCCATCTTGGAGGTTCCTTTACCGTCAACTTACCTCACTCTGAGGGCACTGAGGTCCATGTCGGCTATTCTCCTCGTCCTTCTAGTGAGATACCACATGCGGGTGCTTCAGTGTATGCTGGCGGCGCAGTGGTCTATTATCATCCAATGTCTATGCCTATCCCCTTGACCCCCATTTTCAGATGGCACCTGCAATGGTGACTTCAGTCAGAGTATCTCCTTCAGGGCAGGCCTTTTTCTCTTCCCCCTGCCCACAGTGACCATGGATATTTCCCTGTTAGGGTGAGGGGGTCATTTTCAAGGCAGGAATGTCCAAGGCATGAGGTCCCTCTCAGAGGCCAAATTGCACATAAACGTCCTGGAGATGAGGACTGTTGTCTTCTCGTTGCAAGCCTTTTAGGATTACCTTCCTCTGGGAATGGTGGCGATTCACACAGATGTGTCGGTGGTCTGGTATATCAAGAAGCAAGGGGGAACACAATTGCACCCGTTATGCAGAGAGGCCATGAGTGTGTGGGAATGGGCAATCTCCTCCAGTCACTTTCTCCTTGCAACACACATATCTAGGGAGTCCAACGTCTTGGCAGACAAGCTCAGCAGGTCTGTCCTGACTCCGCATGAGTGGACCCTCAATCAGTCAGTGGCATCTCAGATTTTCACCCATTGGGACCAACCTTGCTGCAGTATGTTTGCTTCCCTGTTGAACAACTAATGCAGCAGATGCTTGTTCCTGATTCCCACAAAGAGGCAGTCCCTGAGGGATGCTGTTGTGCATGATTGGCCTCCGGATCTCCTCTATGCTTACACTTCCCTTCCTCTAATCCCCAAAGTACTTCAGAAAGCCTTCAGACTGAGGAGTTCCGTGATGCTCACTAATCCTCCTGACCTAGTTAGGTGTGGTTCTCCTCTTCCGGTCTTATTTCAAGCATCCTCCTTGGATACTGGATCCCGTTCTGGATCTCATCTGTCGCCTGTCAGAACCTCCCCCTAGTCTTCGGTCACTTCGCCTGACCACATGGTTTCTCCACTTCTTGTCCTAGTAAAGCAGTCCAGGCTATCTTCTCCCATCAGGAAAATTATTGTGGCTTTGCAGAAGCCTTCTGTTCAAAAGGTCTACCGTAGTAAGTGGAAACTTTTTTCCTTTTGAGCAGCGGAACTTAATATGTATCCTTTTTCAACTCCTATTCTGGATATCCTTCTCTTCTTGACATCTTTTTTTCAGAAAGGGGCCAACTTTTCGACTATCGAATTACAGTTGGTGGCCATTTCCAATTTTCATGCCAATGCTGGGCCCACTTTTTCCACCAAGCTATGTAAGGCCATCATGAAGGGCATCTTTCTTCTTAGGCCTCCAGTCAAAGATCCCACCCCTCCCTGTGATCTGATGTTGATGCTGCAGTCTCTCACCCAATGTCCATTCGAGCCTGCTTATTCCTGTGATCTCAACTATCTGTCATGGAAAACTGCTTTTCTGGTTGCTGTTTTCTCTGCCAAGAGGGTTTCTGAATTGCAGGTCTTATCTTCTAAACAGTCATATATTGATTTTCAGAAGTCAGGGTGACTTTACAAATTAATCCCTCCTTCATGTCCAAAGTTGCTACTGGAAGAATATCTCCTACATACCTTGGATGTTCATCAGCTGAGATTTTACTTAAATTGGACTAAACCCATCAGAAAATCTGATCAGTTATTCGTGGCCTTTTCCTTGAACAGGCATGGCCAAGCGGTCTCGAAAGTAACTATTTCTAAATGGATCTCTGGTCGTATTTCTCTGGTTTACAGTATGAGAAAGATGGAGCTACTTCGTCCTCCTAAGGCACATTCTCTTCAGTCACTGGCTGCTACTTCGGCCTTCACTACCAGGATATCCTTAGGTGAGATTTGTGCTACGGCCATTTGGTCCACTCCTCACACATTTATTGCTCATTACAAAATGGATGTGATCTCCAGAGGCAGGGCATCTTTTGGTTCCACAGTGCTCAGGCACGTCCTTCGTTAGGGCCACCTGGGGTTCTTTGTAACTGGGGATTCTGATTCAGACGTTATGAATAATGAAATGGATAACATCAGATCAGTAGTTATATACTTGTTGTGTTATCCTATTTCATTAGTCATCACCTCTCTGCCCTCCTTCCCCTTCTTTGGTTCTGGAGAGGCTGGGGTTTGGCCCTTGTCCTTCCGCCTCTTGCAGTTATATTGCTGTTTTTTGCCTGTGTCTAGGTAGATAGCCAGGTGTCTGATGATTTTCTGTTCTTGGTCAGCAAGCTAGATCTGAGGGTAAGTAGAAAGGTGGTATGGGAGTGGGAGGCACTCAAGCCTTGAATCTGCTCTGTAAAGTTGTCAGATCGGATCCAAGATCTAGACGTGATAAATAATGAAATAGGATAACACAGATTCTAAGTTATGGTAGGTACATAACTACTCTTTTGGTAGTCGTACCGTTTTTGTCCACTTGTTTACTTTAACTTTTTTGCAAAATGGGACATGTTCTCTTTCCTGTGTACTCACTCTGTGTGCCTTTCCTTCAGTGTCAGTGATTGTGTGCTGCTGAAAGTAAAGCAAGACAAACGCATTTAATTTTTATATCTCCAGCCTTGACCAAGACACTGTCTTGGATACAGCTCACTACTTCTTCACTCTGTCTTTTGTCTCTTAGCCAGCTTTGTGATGTAGAGGAATTAATTCCTGATAAAAATTCAGTAATTGACTTTAGCAGTGAAGGAGCTAGCTGGGAGAGGTGGGAGTAAGTGGCTGATGACAGTAATCCATCTTGGGAGGAGGGAAGTGGCTATGTCCCATGAATGCTGCTAATCCTTTGGAGGTCAGCTGCCCCAGCAGGCCACGATGGGCACAGTGGTTTGCCAAGCACAATATAATGCTACAGCCATTGACAGTGTTGCTACAGCCATTGACAGTGTACACATGGGAGCACGTGGGCATCCAACTGGTACTGCAGGTCTGGCTTCATTGGCATGCTCTTAAGCTACAAGCGGAAGTTTTGGTAGGCTGTTAGCATAAAATACTAGTCATGGTCACCAGAGTATGGTAAGCCCCCTTGATTGTCATACTTTGAGACCTTTAGGGTTAGCAGGGATTGAGAAGAAAAAAAGTAATATAAACAAAGGAAAAAAGGCAATTTTCACTATATAACATATTCTAACTCACAGCAAAGCAGTGTTCTGCATCCCAATGCCAAATCTCTTTTAGCATGCTAGATAGGATATCCTAGTACCTCAGTGATTCCTTTCCTTTTCTATAGAGATCCTAAACATCCTTAAGAAAGCAAAGTTACCGATTGATAGGATACTGTATCTGCAGAAATTGAGACAATTTGTAGTTTTGGCAAGTTATTGGATCCTTGAAGCAGTACTGAAGTGTCTTATAAGACCACTGAAGAGACGAGGTGATATCCTCTTGTGTCTAAATTTTTATTTTTATTTTAGAAACTTTAAACTTTCGGATTCTGAATCAGTTTTGAATTACAAATACTTCTTTTGGAAAACATTTTTGCGCCAGTCACTTCAGGCTTGATGTGCAAACCATCTTATGCATTTTTCTCTCGGTGAAAGACCATTACTGAAGACTAATCCCTCATTTGCACCAGTTGTGGCGTTATCTGTTCTTCTAAGCCAGTTTTATCTTAACTAGCAGAATGCTGCAGAATACTTTTATTTATTTTATTTTATTTTATTTTACATTTGTTGACCGGGCTAGTCTAACTGGATATATGTCCATTTTCAGTAGAGGCCTGGGGAGATGAGCTCCGTGGAAGTAAAAATATAATCACATTATACAAAGATTAATTTGTATGTTAAACATTTCAAGAGGAAAAAAAATGGAGTAATCACATTTCATAGAATAGTTCTAAATATACAAATATACTTAATGCAAAGCAAAAGTAGTTGCAATACAACAAATGTAGTTGCAATACAACATATAAAAAGATAGCAGCTGAGTTAGATAATATGTTGGTAAGCAGATTGACATAGAGAAGGAAAACAAAAAAGTAGGAGCTGTAATAATCAGTATAAAAGTTAATAACTAGTCTGCTTAAAGAAATTAAGAGGATGTAAGTAAAAAAAAAATAGAAAGGTCAAGGTCAGTTTGTTAAGAAAAGGAACAAGAATAATTGAGAAGAAGAGAGTAGGTAGAGCCATTAAGAAAGGTGGTAGATCAGTCAGGTTTGGTACAGGGGCACAACCAGTGTGTTCTGAGAAAAAGTTTGTTTGTTTTTAAAGAGTGATATAGAGGGAATTGAGGAAAGTTCGCTAGGAAGAAGGTTCCAGGATTTTCCAACAGCATTAGAGAAAAGTGAGTCTCCAGCCCTGTTGTTTGACTTACAGATATTTACCAGAGGTCTGTGTGATGAACGTAAGGTCTTTAGATTGTTGTAGGGGATAATGAGTGTAGATAGTATAGGTATATTGGTAGGATGGTAAAGGGTTTTGTGGGCAATGGTAAGTTGGTGGAATTTAAGCTGATTTTGTAATTCAAGCCATATTAGTTGCTTCAGGTCAGTACAGTGGTGGGTTCTAAAAGGTTTACCTGTAGCAAATCTGGCTATGCTATTGTAGGCATTTTCCATTTTATTAAGGTTGTTTTTAGAGAGATTAGTATATATGGGTGAGGCATAGAGGAGAGTAGAAATTAGGTGAGTGTGAGCAATAGTTATTCTTGCTGCAGGAGAGAAAAAGAGTTTGATCCTGTAGAGAGAGCCCAGCTTTCTATTAACGGATTTTAAGGTATTATTAATATGGGTGTCAAAGTTAAGGTTGTTATCTATGGTGATACCAAGTAGTTTGGTAGTAGGGTCTGGGGATATAGGAGTACTGTTATTGGATGTTACTGTGAAGTCTATTGGGGGAGGACTTACAAGTAGGAGTGAAAAGGAGGAGTTTAGTTTTTTTGGGGTTTAGAAGGAGACAGCGTTGAGTAAGCCATAGTTCAACTGTGTTAAAAACCTTTTGGGTAAGGGAGTGAAGGTCAGATATTGATGTGGCTGAGCATATGTGTCGAATCATCTGCATATTGTATGCATGTAGCTTGGGGGATTGCTTGGTGAAGGTCATTGATAAATATAGAAAATAGGAGAGGTCCTAATATGGACCCTTGGGGGACCCCTATGTTGTTGGGTAGATAGGTAGATAGAATATTGTGCCGTAGCATGGCCTGTTGTCTGTTATCCAGATAGGATTGGAACCATTTTATAGCTAATGCATCTAGTGACAGGGATTTAAGGATTTTTATAAGTAACTGGTGATTTATCATATCAAACGCCTTATTTAGATCTATAAACAGTGCTGAGGAAAGCATATTAAGGTTTTGTTTTTTGTTGATACAGTGAGTGAAAGAAAGAAGGGCGGTAGTAGTGCTGTGTGAAGGTCTGAAACCATGTTGGGAGTTGGAAAGTAAGTTATTATGGATTAGATGGTCTAGCAATTGTTTATGGATGCATTTCCATGATCTTTGCTAGGGGAGACAGTAGGGCTATGGGACGGTAATTGGAGAGTTCAATACCACCCTTATGAAGGGGGATAATATTGGAGACCTTCCATATGCTAGGGATGTGTCCTTCAGTGATTGTTCTATTGATAAGACTGGAAATGGGGTAAGCAATAGATTTGGCTGCCTTTTGTAGGTATTCAGCGGGTATTTAGTAAGCTGGAGGAGTGCATGGTTTAAGTTTTTGGATGAGGGCAATAATATATGCAGTTGGGACTGGATGGAAGAGAAATGGAGGGGGGTATGTTAGTGATATAGTTGGATATAGGTAAGTCTTAAGTGGATAGCTGACTGGCAAGGTTTTGAATGGCCTCAGTGATATAGGTATTAAGGTATTAGCAGTCTGTTTAGGATTATCTTGGTCTGTGCCTTGTGGGTTTGGTGTGATGGATTGACCTGGGTGTCATTGAGTAATACTTACCCAGAATTTTTGTGGTTGATTATGTTGGGTCTGTTGGAATTGTAGGTAGTAGTTTATTTTGTCAGATAGTACTGCTTTTTTAGTTTCATTTCTCAGTTGCCTGAAGTTTTGTTGATCTACTGGGTTTTTATTTGATCGAGATTTGTTCCAGTATTTATTTCTGAGTTTGATTTTTTACCTGGTTTCTTTTGAAAGCCATGGGGCAGATTTAGTTCTCATTCTTCATTGGGGCATGGTGGTCTAGAATGGCTAAGAAGTTAGAGTTAAAGTAATTGACCGCTTCCTCCAGTGGGGAGGTATTTTAAGGGAGACCAGTTACATGCTCTTAGTTCCCTTTGGAAGAGATCAGGGTTGAAGTTTTTCTTAGTTCTAACTGTTCTAGATATGGTTGGGTTGGGTAGATTGGTTTTATGCCTGATGATGTAGATTGAGTGGTCACTTACATCATCAGGGAGGGTACCAGATTCATACGTCTGGAGATGACTGTTTATTAGAATCCAATCTAAGGTACTTTCTTTCTTATTAGGTTTGTTTATCCTGGTAGGGGAGGTAATGGTTTGTGAAAAACCAAAAAGGTTTATATGGCTTGTAGGGTGGCAACTGCTCAAACACTTCAATCAGTGTTAAAACCACCTAGGATTATGGTTTCTTGAGGCAGATTTTGAGATAGCCAACAGAGGAAATTCTCTATTATGGCAATGTTATTACCAGGAGGAAGATAGGTACAGATAATATATATGGATTTGAACTTAAGTTGAAGCTTGGTAATAAGAATTTCAGCATTGGGGACTTGAGGTGGTATATAGTCGAAGGTAGTAATCTGTAGGCTGGATTTAAAAAGGATAGCTACACCGCCACCCTTTTTCGTTGTGCGGTCAAGTCGCAAAATAATGTAACCGGGTGGGATGACTTCATTGTCTTTAGTTGAAGGTTTCAACCAAGTTTCTGTTAAACAAAGAATGTCAAAGGAGTAGACTTCTAGGCGAGCATGGAGTTGTGCAACTTTATTATTAAGGCTACATATGTTGAGGTGAGCTAATATCAGTGAGTTAAGTGGTTTAGTAAAAGAATGGATAGGATGGCTGTCAGGGTTGTAGAGTTGAGTGGAAGTAGTAGTTATAGGGCCTGGGTTTGGATGAATGTCACCATCTTTCAGAAAGAGGCATAGTGTTTGAGGTCTAAGATTTGGGAACTTCTATAAAGTTAGTGACTTTCTGGGCTTGGGAGAGTCATATCTAATGTGGGTAATCCTATGAAATTTGCTGGTAGATAGCTATAGGTGTCTGTTATGTTAACATGGTTAGTGAGAGTAGGTAGAGAAGGAGAGGTAGAATAGTGTGTTGGGGTGGAGAATGTGTGGATATATTGGGTGTTCATAGGAGGTTAGCAGGTAAGCTAATGTTAGGGGTGGTAGAAGTGTAAGTATGAGTAACCTCTGTAAGAGGGTTGAGGAGGATAGCGTATGCATCTGGCAGGGTAAGTTGATAGGTTCTAGTTATAAGTTTGGAGGTATGTTAAGTGTGTAATGAAATAGGTGTAGGGTGTGGTAGGAGTGATTTGCAGCGGTAAGTGAAAGTAGAGAGAATTAGTGTTAATTAACAGTGGGAGGGCAATGATTAGTGTAAGAGGGGAAAGGGTGTGGTTAGATGGTAATAAGAGTAGGACCCCAGGGGGTGGGTCGGAATTGGGGGTAGGGTAGGGGAGCGGAGTGAGCCCGCAGGGCGAATGGAGCAGGTAGAGGCAAGTAAAGGAGAATCTAGAGAATAAACTATCAGCAATGCTGATAGCTGAAGGTAAGTAAGTAAGTATGTCAGGAGTGGGAAAGATCAGAGGTATATCAGGAGTATACGAGATTAAAAAAGAGAACAGGTGAGAGTATACAGTTGTACTTTTGGACGATTATAGGCAGTTTAGATTTCATACCAGAAGTGATTTGTTTATGGTCAGCACCTGCATTTGCTGACACTTTAAGAATGTGTCTGCTGTGGACATTCTAGAGGAAGCAACATGGCCTATTGTCTCTACATTCAGAAAGCATAATAAAACTTTGGTTTCTGTCCTAATATTAGGGCATGTTTTGGTACAGCTGTGATGCATAGGATCATGCATATCTCCATAATCTAGGGTTTGCACTTTTTGTTGTTTAGAATGCTTACCCATATGTTGCAATTTACGCTTATAATAACCTTCCCCAAAGAAAAGTTCAGTTGGGTGTGATCTTCCTGAAGTCTTTGTTACAAAAAAGCAACCCAGTCTGTTTCCACATCATTTTCTGAGATATAGATCTGTATTTTTATTAGTTAGTCATAATAGTTATAGTTGTATTCAATTTAGTTTACGTTTTCCATAGACACACTATTGAATGTGTCTGCCACAATAATCAAACTCCTTGCATAGGTATTAGCCAGTAATTGGAGAGGATAAATGTCATTGTTGGTTATTAACTGGGGCATCATGTCACTTGCACCAGTACTTTCTTTGGCACAGAACAAGTGTAAGCCTTTAGAGTATAGCTGGAAACTTCTTTTGAAGAATTAGCTATATCCATATGCTAATGACTAACCTTTGCAGTGACATAAGTTGAATAATGTAATATTTTGGTTAGTATCTCTTGTAGTGGTACTTTGCCCCCAGTTGCCTGCTTCTTACGTGGTTTTGCTTCTCTATAAAGATGTCCATGTGTTTACATTGTGAACCTTTTCTCTCTAGCTGCCCTTTGTAAAACAGGCATTTACCTGGCTAAGAAACTGTAATGAATAATTAAATCATATGCATGCTGTTTTCATCATCGCATTGATCTTTGGGTGATTTTGCCCTTCATACTGCAAGCCACTCCTGTGTGTAATTATTAATACTTTTAGTGGGTGGTGTTGGCATTTGCTGTAGTTTACTGTTGGTGTAAAGTATCATGTTGCCGTGGTTCTGTGAAATATTATAGGAATATAATTATATTGTCATGTTTTTCTCTAGATGTTAGGTTTTGCTATTTTTCTTTTACTCGTTTAGCACTTTATTTCTTGTCTCAACCCCAACTGATAGGTCATTTTCGTCCTCATTCTGCTAACCTTGCATTTCCTACAGGGTGAATGAGAACTGGCCAATCAATGATGGACTGCCATACATTGGATAAATGTGCTTTATGCCTTGTTCCCCTCCATTTGACAGCAACAGACTTCCTGCCAACACCTGCTTTGGATCTCAACTGTAGAGCTCCCATGCTGTTATCCAGTTAAAAGTCCCTGTCATCCACTGTTTCCTTTGCTACACCATGTGGCAGCAGGTTGAACTGCCTCCATTCAGGTGGACAGGCTGACCTTCGTCATTGATTAGCATAACTTCTGCCCAATTGGCACCTGTAATACCAAGACTTAGAAACTAAACTCACGTTGTCAGGGCTGGATTTGGGGTGCCATTCTTTTGCATCCCAGAGCAAGCTGTGTTGGGCTTAGTTTGCGCTAACTTATAACCTGTTTTGTTTGGGTTCCTTTGTGTTACAGCTCATTTTATTATGTGATGCATTTTAACAGCTGCGATGGCTTACTTTGATGTGTTGAAATATCCATGTTAAACTGCTTGAGCAAGTGAATTTATGCTGCTGTCATTGTAGTACATGGGCAGAAGTTATATATTGTTCTTTAGAGCCTGGTAGAATGGATTCCTCATCTCACTAATATTAGTCTCACACACACACACACACACACACACACACCTTTCAATTAAAAGTAAGGCAGCTGATGTATTTTATGCCTTAGGTTTTAATGTGATTCTTAGCCAACAGTCATGTGAAGTAATTGCCAAGAATGAAAGTTTGATGAGGTGCTAAAAAGATAATTAGAACAATTGTAGCAAACCCACAAAGAACACAATTATTGTAATTACCAACCCTGTAGGATGATCATTTAAAATCTGTTCTTTGTATATTTTCTGCAGTAATTGATTTTAAGTTATAAAGTGCTGTTGGTGACAGAGTGCTGTAATCATTTTATATCTCACTGTCTTTTCCCTAGTTGAAAGGATCAGAGCTGGACCTTACACTCACAAGGGGTGTTTCATCTGTGAAAGTACCACTGTCTGGCCCTGCTTGCTGCTTTATTAATCTTAAAGTATTAGACAGTGGCTCAGAGCAAGGTAAGAGATTGTGAAGCACACACATTATATCTAGAGTGCTATTGATATGTAATTTGTATGGGAAGGGGCATGTTAAAACTCACTGACTAGTCTTTCCATTACTGTGAGGTGCATTTCTGTAAGTGTATGCCTCATGCTTTTGTTGTATATCAAGCAATTCTAACTGATGATACTGCAACAGACAAAGGACAAATTTGTTCTAAAAACAAATGGCATTATTTGTAATAGGAATGCTTGTACTACATAAAGTAACAGAAATGATGCTTATATTCATTTGGTTTTCAAAGCAACAATATTCACTGATTTTGTGATTCTTTTACCCTAAGAAGTGCATAAGATTATTGCTTGTATTCCCATGGGGCCCTTTAAGTATCCACATATATTTGCAGTTCATGGCCATGTTAGCAGCCCAGGCACATCTCCGGTTTATACTGTCTAGTCCTAAGACTGAGGCATTCAGTGTATTTTGTGTTTGTATACCCTAAGTAATTACTGAGGTAAGTGTGGATTAACATACAGTGTTTGACACACTACAGAACTGTGCAAATATTGTTTGTCACTATAAATGATCCCTGGTGCACCACCATTCACGCATGATACTGCTTCAGGTCTTGACATTTCTTCTGAGAAGTGACTATGTTCCTTACGTTTCTACACTAGCTGATTGACTTTGTAGGCCTTCTGCTGTGGGTAGCTATTGGGATTTCCTCTTTTGATATCATCAGTTTTGCACAATTCTGAAATCTAGGTAGGTTCAACTGTGGTGCATATGTGTTTTTTTTTTTCTTGTGGTACATGAGTAGGACACAGAGAGACCCTACACTTTGTTCTTTTTTGCCTTTCACATTCTTCACATCACAATCCTGATTTCCTGTATAAGACCATTCCCTTCCAGAGTGGCTAAATGACATAAGCCTTCACAGTGTTCTAAAACTGACAGGCCACAAAGTCACGATTCACACTGGCATTATCTGTAAGAGGCATGTCCAATTAAACATCACCAGAGGTACCAGAGCTTTAGTTTTGTCACCTGTAAGAAGCAATGAGAAGACCTTGAGGCATATATAATTTTAAGGAAAATGACTGCTATTGAAAGCGTGCAGCGCATGGACTTGAGATTTCCTCGTACATTTCCAGGTCAGTGGTAGAGAAACAGAAGATAAATGATCTGGAAGCCAGGCTTTACCTGCTACAAACTCCATTCATGAAATGGACTCTTGTTTCAAGGAACTTGCATGCGTTTTCTAGATTAATGGGGAAATAACTTTGCAGCCATCAGTTTACAAGAAGATTGTGATAGGAATACCTGTGGCAACCAGTTTTGGAGATGAGTCACAGAGTATCAGCACTGACCTTGATACTGAAATGGTCAGAGTATGACCACACTTTGCCATTTCAGGCAGAGTGTTCAGTAGAGTCATCCAGCAAAGACTGTTGACTTTTGAACAGGAAGTGTACTCCTTTAGTCTCTTCACAAGTTCAAGGAAGGCTTGCTGGTAGAACTGAAGATACTCTTATCCACGTTGCCATGCCAGTGAAGTCCAAGAAGACATGACAGGCGCCGCACATGTCATGTCAGTCTAACATCTGAAGAGACGTTTCCTCATGGCTGTAGGAGTACACCCTGAAAGGGCTATGGTTGGATAGTTCATACACAGGTGCCTTCACAGGTCTGTCATAAACACGCACTGTCTTGCATGTAGTGTATGAGGTGTTAAGACCCTTCCCTTGACAGTCAATGCCTGCTGCCATTTGCTAATTGACTTACACTTTTGGTAATCTCATACCACCCCTTATTCAAACTACGGGTACTGTGGTTGTTTCCTTTCCCTTCTCTTTGCTTTTTCCTCCTTGAGAAAGGGAGTCTGAGGATTTGGCAGTTAGTGCAGTTGATTAAAGTTTTTTTCAGCTGTTAATGAGCTAATTTCTGTATCCAGGGTAAAACATACGACTCTATTGTGAGAGCCTGAGCAAGTCACTTAAGCAGGCAGAGCTCCCAGTTTGTCCCTGAAAAAGACAGTTGTCCAGTGGACTTACCTGGTCCACAGATAGGTTAAAAAACTGTTAGGTATTTGTGTCAAAAGTAGACAGAAAAATGACTTCTTTCAGAGTAACCTTTCAGACTGCTGAAGTCTACCATGTACAAGCCTGTTACCCTTCTGTCTTAGAAACCAGTAAACCAGTATAGAGAGTGTTTAAACCCTAGGTTATATCACCTCCCTGATGGAACTCTTCATAAGAATGTCATTTTTGCATACTGTTGTCATCCAGTTTCAGTTGTCTCTGCTGCCAAAAAAAGGCAGGTAACCATCCAGAAATTACCTTGCAGAGTGAGGAGAATCCTGAACAGACATCCCATGGGAGACTGGTTTGTGATCTGTTCTGTACAGCGCGAGTCCCAGACACTATGATATCTTTCCAGCTTTCTGCCTAGGAGGCACATCAAAGTTTTTGACTTGTGTTCTCTATCTCACTTTTTCCATTTCCTGCTCTTCTTTGTGGTCCAGGTTCTGCAAAAGCTGGCTGGCCATCCTAAAACTAGAGTTAAGGATGCTATGGAAAAGAACCTTATGGACAGCTTCCACAGTGGGATTTTTTATGTACTTACTGTAATTGTGAATTTGCTCTTGGTGTGGGCAGGACAGCAGGCTCCAGTACATAACTGCTGCGTATGGCATGGTTTAACTTGCTTTCTTCAAAATTGACTTAGGTAGGCTGTTGAAGATGCCCTATTCAAGGTTGTGGTCATGTTTTGGAAGTTTTTCTAGGAAATGTTTTATACACTATCAAAAGGGAAAGCAGGCATTGTCTGTAGTGGAGGATTTGTAGGACCCATCATATTCCTGTCCTATTAGGCCAGTGATGGCGAACCTTTTGGGTTTGGCATGTCAGAAGCTTTTGCACAAAATAATTCAGTGCACTTCACGTGAGCAATGAATCCAAAAGCAGCGTCTTTGGTAACTCGGCCCAAAACGTTGTGGCATGTGTCACCTTTGACACGCGTGTCATAGGTTTGCCATCACTGTACTAGATAAATGTCCTAAAGAAAAGAAGTGAAATCTTAATCAGAAGGTCCCTAATATGCTTGGCACTATTGAGTCCACAGCTGTACCCCATTAAATTTATTCTCTCATGACTACTCCCAGGTTAACACCATCTTGGAATGTTGTCACCTTGTACTAGTTATTAAATGACCTGGGCACAAGTGGCTGATTTAACTGTTTTGTAATCGCCAGAAAAAGTTCCGCCTGAGACAAGGCAGATTCCAGAGAGCTGTTGGAACAGGTTCATATACCACTCCATTAAGAGCTGCAGGTTCTTTTTTTCTATTAAAAAAGAAAAACAAAGGGTTGTTCTGCTACATTTTAATGTAACTGGAGATGTTTTCTAATTGACTGTCAGGAGCTTTGATAAGCACATCCATCACATACATTTCTGGATGGTGACTGTTAAGGCGAGTAATACCTTTGCTGCCGCATATTGTTTTAATGAAGTTGCTGGATTTGGTGGACTTTCTCGGCATGTTATTGTCTGAAGGTCCATACAGGAAGGAAGCTGCTTCGTTTCAGTATTGCTTGATTTTTCAGTGCAGTGCATTTCCTTTTGGTATCTCTCCATTACCCAGAATGTTATCCAAGATGCTAATCATTGTGCAAGTGATTTGCCCAAGGAGGATACTTAAGTGTCAGCTGTGAGAGGTATTTTCTTATCATGTCAGTTTTTCTTGAGGGAAAAACCCTCTTGTGTAGGCCTGAGATATCCTCACATAATCATGTTGTGCCTGAACAACTCTCTCTTTTAACCTTGGCTGTTAGAGTTCCTAACAAGTCACTTTGTATAGTCTACGTTTACTACTGATGAAGCATTTATTTTCATTTCTTCAGTCAAATAGTTCCAGTAGTTAGCACAAACTTTCACTTGCGTATATTTTCAGAGCAAAGTAGCTTTGTTTATAAGTAAAGCAAGGCTCCTGTGCCCTTACCTGTAATGAAACAGTGTGCCAATATTTTATTAATCTTTTGTATTACAGCACAAAAAATGTATCCATCTTCCCAAAATAGACTATTTTTTTAAATCCATCACAGTTTCTCTGTTTCCTGTTGATTGCATTATATACAGTAATGTACTAAATGTACCCTTTCACTTTATATTTACTATCATATTATGAAGGTTGTTTATGACAGGTGCACTGCTTTCAAGCATCCTCAAAGCCATCTATCAATACAGTGGCAAACAGCCACCGTATATAGTAACATTTGCATATTATAACTCTACATAGCTTTTTTTTTTTGTGGTCCTGTGGTTGTTCCGTTATCGGCATGCTTGCTATGAGGGAGGGCTGTTCCACAACCAGTTAGTCTGGCTTACTGGCTGGAATGGACACTAAAGGTTTGTCTCTGGCCATGTAACCATCAGCCCTTCCCTTCTTCCCTTTAGCAGCTTAAGGAATTTTTTAGCCCTAACATCCCTGTCTGTATGGCAATGTGGGTAAGTCTGGCTTTGTCTGTGCCTTCTTTGCCTTGTGACGTAGGTTGTCTGTGCCTTCTTTGCCTTGTGACGTAGGTTGTCTGCGCCTTCTTTGCCTTGTGACGTAGGTTGTCTGCGCCTTCTTTGCCTTGTGACATAGGTTGTCTGCACCTTCTTTGCCTTGTGACGTAGGTTGTCTGTGCCTTCTTTGCCTTGTGACGTAGGTTGTCTTGGTCTTGTAACATTGGATGTCTGTGCCTTCTTTGCCTTGTGACATTGGATGTCTGTGCCTTCTTTGCTTGTCTCACCTCCAGTCCAGGCATTCTTCCACTCTGAGTATTTGCCTCTGCCAGATCTTAATGAAGGACTGCCTTCACATTCCTAGAGCTACAAGGTTTTCATGGTTCAAGAGCGCCTTTGCTCATATTTCCTCCAAATGTGGCAACAGAATTGTCCAAACCATTCATCTCCTTTGTCCTGTAGAAAATGCTCAGGGTTAAGGCCAGTCCAACAGATCTACATTTGATTCCACTGCCTGCTTTAAGAATGTGTCCATTATAGACGTTTCTAGTGTGACTACATAGTTGTTGGTTCACACCTTTAACAAACAGTATTGCTTAGAGCACAACTCCCAACGGTTGAGCCTTCTTTGGTATTTTTATACGTCCTTTTTCTCAGCCTTAGCCTTTGGGCTGATGTTCATCATGCATACAGCTGCAGTCATAACAGATGGGTTTTCCTGCCATCAGGCGGGTCCTCGGTCGGCCGAATTCCAAAGTCTAGGTCCGGCGTCTGATGTCGTCGCTTCTTCCCTGACGTCAGTGCGACAGAGGTATAAAAGAACCAGTCGACGCCATTTTCTTCAGTCTTTCTTGCCACGCGGTGCCCGAAGCAGAAGCAGTTCGCAAGTGCCGGTCGGCCAGCTCCTGAGATTACGAATATTTTTCAACCGAAGACTTCTTGAAAGCTAAGTATCCCGTTGGGGAAACTTTTCTTGCCTCAGACCATTGTCAGACAAAGTTAATAATTGCATTTCATGTGGGAAGCAAATACCGCATAAGGATTTCCATTCCCTTTGTATTCCTTGCTTAGGCCCAGACCACGACGTCTCGGCCTGTCGTTTTTGTGCTACATTCAACAGACACACTATTAAGCGTCGGGCGGAGTTCGCCCAACACTATTTTGGCAAAAAGTTTAATTACATTATGTCGTCGGATACTCCGACTCCAGTTTTGAGTAAAAGACGCAAAGATAAGGACCGACATACGAGGTCCGCGACTTCTACCGACACCACGCTAAAGCAGACTACAGGTGCTCCGGTTCTCAGCGAGGCGCCTCCGCAGCCCCTGACTACCGATGACACTTCATTACCGGTGTCTTCTGTGCCCGAGGTCGCAGGCTCCTCGGCCCACACCCCGACTACAGATATCGAAGCCACTCCTGGCAGGGAAACTCAGAGTTTAGATAGGCCTGCCTCCTCTCAAGGTGTCTTCAGGCCGCCTTCTTCTTTTTCCATTAAGGCTTTTACTAAATCTAAAGCAGCCATGCATACTAAAAGACAGGCTCCACAGGGCCCCACGCCTAAAAAGCAGATGCTCAAAATGGCTGAGGATTTGATTACTCTTATCAGGGGTTCTCAACCCCCCTCGGACAAAAGGCCCAGAGTGGAGGAAGGATACCCTTCCTCGGACCAGGCCTCCATTACTTCAGAACATTCTGAGGACCAGGAACATTCTTACTCCCCTTTTGAAGATTCTGATGCAGAGGTGTCCATTCCCTCTGTCTCCCCCCCTGAGGATTACTCTTTTGGGGAAACCTTGCATACCTTGAGGGAACACTTCCACTGGGAAGGACAAGAGTACTCAGACTCCAAGAAAAGGCTCAGGGATTTCCTCTTGCTCCCTCAGCACAGGCCTCTGGCTATATCTTCTGTCTTGGACATACTAGATGATGTGTATTCAGAGGCCAGCCTTAACCCAGATTCTTTACCTCCAGCTCCAGTCAAGCCTGGCAGGTATTACCGGGTCCCTGATTCACACCAATTCCTATACAAAAGTCATGCGGCTGACCCAGAAACTATTTCACAGGGTCCCAAGGGAATTAAGGCCTCCACTGCCAAAAATCCATTACCTTCAGAGAGAGATTCCAGAGCTTTAGAAAGGTGGGGGGAAAATGTATACACCTCAGCCACCTTAACCATGAGGGCATTAAACTGTCAGTTCCATATGTTAAAGTATCAACAGTTTTTGTTATCTCGGTTGAAAAGCAAAATGTCACAACCTGAACAACCAGACTTGAAGGAGTTGCAGGATTTGTTGCATAGTGCAGAGCAAGTGGGTAAACATAACTTGCAATGTGGTTTTGATGCTTTAGAGGCTTCATGTAGAGCTGCTGTTACAGGATCAGTCATACGTAGACATGCTTGGCTCAAAGAGCAAACCTTACCAGATCATGTCAAAGCAAAATTACTAGATGCACCTCTTCAAAAAGATGTATTGTTTGGTGTTAAAGCTGAGGAAGTATTAAAGAAAATGGAGGAAAAGGCAAAATCAATGCAAACAGTGAAAGATTTTCTACAGGTACAACCACCACGTTTCAGGAGAAATTGGCCTTCAAAAAATTGGTCCTTTCCAGCCATGGACAGACCTCAAAGAGGTAGATACAGATGCCCGAGGGGTAGAGGGCAATCTCAAGGATCATTTAGAGGCAGACAGTGGCAAGCACCTACACCAAGAGGTGGTGAGGATAGTTCACAGCCATTCAGAAAGCAGAACCAATGACTTTCCCCTTTGCATGCCAAGCAAGGCTCAAATGGCAGCACCTTTAGGCGGAAAACTGGCATTATTTTCGAAAAATTGGCATACTGTCACAAAAGACAAATGGATCCTGGACATCATAGACAGAGGCTACAGATTCCACTTTCACACCCTTCCAAAAACGAGAGGCATGCCAAACCTGCCACACAATCAAAGGGCAGAGGCACAAAAACAAATTTCAGATCTCATGGACATGAAAGCTATTCAAGAAGTACCTACACAAGAACAGGGTCAGGGTTTTTATTCCAGACTATTCCTGGTACCAAGGAAGGGCAAAGATTGGAGACCTATTTTGGACCTATCCATCCTAAACACATATTTACTCGTACCAAAATTCAAGATGCTCACATTACAGCAGCTTCTTCCCATGCTGGGCAAGGAGTCTTGGCTGGTAACATTGGACCTCAAGGAGGATTGCAGAAGATACCTCAGATTTCTTGCATGTTCAACCCATTATCAATTCTCTGCATTGCCCTTTGGCTTATCTACTGCACCCAGAGTGTTCACGAAATGCCTGGCATCAGTAATTGCCTTCTGCAGACTTCAAGGGATACAAATATACCCATATTTAGACGACTGCCTGATCCAAGCGGACAGCAAGCACATACTTCTGAAACACCTGGCGTTTGTAATAATGTTGTTGAATTCTCTGGGATACACAGTCAACAAAAAGAAGTCAAGACTAATACCCTCTCAAACAATAATTTTCCTGGGTGCCAGCTTGAATACAAACACCCAGATGGCCTACCTCACGTCAGAGAAACAAGGGCAACTAACTCAATACTTCAGAAAATTGGCAACTCTCACCAGGCTGACTGCAAGGAAAATCCTGCAGGCTCTGGGATTCATGGCAACTTGCATCCTGCTAATCCCATGTGCAAAGCTGCATATGAGGAAACTTCAATGGTACCTAAAAACTTATGGTCTCAACACAGCCACAGTTTGGAAACAATTATACCACTGATTCCATGTCTTCAAAAGGAATTTCTATGGTGGGCTCCAGCATGCCAAAGAAACATAGGTCTCCCATTCTGCAAGCCTCAAGCAAATCAAGTCATCACAACAGACGCCTCGGACTACGCCTGGGGAGCGCACATGACAGATCGGTGCATTCAGGGCAAATGGTAACAAAAAGAAAAGCACCTACACATCAATCAAAAGGAAATGCTAGCAGTAATAAATGCTATTATGGCTTTCAAAGACCTACTGCATCCAGGCCAGCTATTGATAAGGACAGACAACACCACAGTGATGTGGTACATAAACAAACAGGGAGGAACCCATTCATATCCCCTATGCAGGCTAGCCATGTCTCTATGGAACATGGCTCTGGAATTACAAATCCAACTTCAAGCACAGTTCCTGCCAGGCAAGGAAAACACGCTGGCAGACAACCTGAGCAGAAATATGACAGATCCACACGAATGGAAGTTGCATCCTCAAGTCTTTGCAAAGATAATTCAAGCATGGGGAAGGCCAGACATAGATCTCTTTGCCACCCACAGAAATTACCAATTGACAAAATTCTGCTCAAGGACCTTTCGTCCACAGGCCTGGAAAGTGGACGCACTCTCTTTCAGTTGGACAACAATGACAGTTTATGCCTTTCCACCTCTGCCTCTGCTGCCCAAAGTTCTATTAAAAGCCAGAGCAGACAGACCAAAGATGATTCTCATTGCTCCAGACTGGCCAAGACAACACTGGTACCCACTCCTGAGGAGCCTGATGCATACCCCACCATGGATCCTGCCTCTAATGCCTCTTCTACTGACTCAGCACAACTTCAAATCTCTTCACAGTCAGCTGAAAACACTCAATCTAGCCGCATGGAGGATTCCTTAAATTCTCAGCAGACCCTACTCTCCAAGGAGGTGCAGGATGTCATATTGGAGGCCAGAAGGCCTTCTACTAGAAAAGCCTACTCCACAAAATGGAAGCGGTTTTGTGCCTGGAATCAGAAAAAGGGTCAGAATCCTGGAATACTGAATTTACCTCAAATATTACAGTACCTAGCTGAGATGCTAAACCGTGGACTTTCATTCTCCTCCATCAAAATCCATGTCTCAGCCATTTCTGCAGAATAGAACACTGATCCTCCTTTATTCTCTCACCCTCTCTTAAGACAGTTCCTCAGAGGGGCTAAGAATATAAACCCCCCAAGGAAGCAACCAGTACCTGCTTGGGACCTCAATTTCATTCTAGAAAAACTGGCCCTGCCTCCTTTTGAGCCAGCTGCTTCAACAGAACTGCAATATTTGTCATGGAAAACAGCCTTCCTTCTGGCTATCACCTCAGCACGCAGGGTTTCGGAACTACAAGCCCTCATGGCTGTGCAGCCTTTCATCATTTTCCATCAGGACAGAGTTTCCTTACGAACCAATCCTTCCTTTATGCTAAAGGTAGTATCTGGGGTGGCCTTGAATCAGGCTATCCACTTTACCTACCTTTTACCCTAATCCACAAAACAAAGGGGAGAGATTTACTACATTCCTTGGACATTCACAGACAGCTCCGTTATTACTTGGACAGAACAAAGCCTTTCAGAAAATCAGAGCAACTCTTTGTGTCCTATGCTACAGGTGCTCAAGGGAAGCCTATTTCCAAACAGACAATCTCAAAATGGATAGCCTACTGTATACGCTTTTGTTACTCTTTTCATGGTAAACCTGTACCTACAGGCATCAGATCTCACTCCACAAGGGCCACAGCTACCTCTGCAGCCTTCCTCAGGGGGGTTCCTACCAAAGATATTTTGGAAGCAGCCACTTGGAGTTCTGTATATACTTTCTCCAAGCACTATCACCTACCGTTATACTCCAAATCTAGAGCGGGCTTTGCCACTGCAGTCTTGCAGGGCATCCTGGCTCATCTTAGTTCCTCTTAGTGCCTACCACCCCTTTTTTAGCTTTGGGATTCTACCCATCTGTTATGACTGCAGCTGTATGCACGATGAACATAGTACAGTTTTGTACCTACCATAAATGTAGATGTTCAAGTGCTAATACAGCTGCAGTCCAGGTTTCCCTCCCTCCTTCCCCTCTTGGGACAGGCCTAATGGCTAACACCCCCTCATACAACTTCATTGGGGTATTCTTTTATGGTGTATTTGCTTGCAACTACTGTTTTTTGATTATATTGCATTGCATTATTACATAAATTTATGTTTTGCCTTCCTTCTGGGGGCACCTGACATCTGGGGCAAGAAAAACTGAAGAAAATGGCGTCGGCTGGTTCTTTTATACCCCTGTCGCACTGACGTCAGGGAAGAAGCGACGACATCCGACGCCGGACCTAGACTTTGGAATTCGGCGAACCGAGGACCCGCCTGACGGCAGGAAAACCCATCTGTTATGACTGCAGCTGTATTAGCACTCGAACATCTACATTTATGGTAGGTACAAAACTGTACTTTTTCCTGCATCTGCTTCACACGACATCTTATACTGCCTAGGATTCTTCAAAATTGTAGAGTCACTAAGGCTGATCATTGCTGTCAGATATAGCAAATATGCTCTTGCCATATTAGTTGACCTTTAAGGAGCATTTTCCTCTTCTATCCAGATATCTCTTTTTGGAGTGCACAATGATTTGGACCTGGCTGATTTCAGTTCCCATACTTTGGACTTTGAGGACTTTTCTTCCTAGACCACATCCTCCACTACCCCTGTCCAGTAGAACTTAATGGCCCAGGTTGAAGAAGGGTCATCAAGGTCCCTCCTGCACCAGAGCTTTGCAGATCAGGCAGTTTGACCTAACAGGTGTGTGAATTTTGGAACCCTGAGTCTGTCACTGTCAGACCCCATGCAAGCTTCTTCCTTCCCTGTGTCACCTTCAGCAGCATGTTCTCAATTACTGGTACTTTCTTTACTTGACCTTTCGCACTTTCCTGACCCCATGTACAGTGTAGGTTGCCTTCATTGTACTAATTGATTTTCAACAGTATGCACACACATTTGCAGTGAACTGACAAGCTCTGAGGCTAGAGACACTGTCTCCTAGTCTTGACTTGTGCTGGCAGAGAACATCTGCACTCCAAACGTAGTTTCATGTAAAAATTCCAGGTGGAGAAAGAAAGGTTGTCTTGGTCTTAGACGTACCAGGAAGGATTCTGACCTAATGAGAGAGAAATATATATGTTTACAAGCTAGTTGTGTTTCATTAAGGGCAGGTGTGTCAATCCATTAATTCCTTATAACTTCTTGAAATCATTCTGCATTATGAGGACTGCTTTTAAAATATGATTGATCCATGTGACTGCTTTCATATCTTAAGCTCTGGAAAAGTACTAAAAATAGTGGATGTCCACCACTGGGTAGATGCTGTGTGAAACAGCAATCCAGGTAGCAAGAATAGGAATGGTTTTTGGTGTACAGTTCAAGTATGAATGGATTCTTGTCCACCAGTGACTGTAAGCTTACAGGGAGAAACTGAGGGGTTTCTTAGTAACTTGCCTTGTCCTAGACAAGTTCTCTTCCACCATTTTACAGTATTCTGACACTGGGCTTTTTCTATTCAACCCACTTGTTATAGCTGGTTGTCGAGTACCTAGGCTAGTAGACTGGCCCAAGAAAAAAACGGGTCTACATTCACAAAGCAGTGATCAAGCTAATGAGTTACAGGTGAGCGTCAAATAATACAAGTTCTTTACAAGAGAAAGAACAACATTCCTAGAGCCATAGATTGTTCATTGAATTGTAGCCATGGGATTGTGTGTGTGTGTGTGTTGTGTGTGTGTGTGTGTGTGTGGTGTGTGTGTGTGGTGTGTGTGTGTGTGGTGTGTGTGTGTGTGGTGTGTGTGTGTGTGTGTGTGGTGTGTGTGTGTGTGTGTGTGGTGTGTGTGTGTATGTGTGGTGTGTGTGTGTGTGTGTGTGTGTGTGTGTGTGTGTGTGTGTGTGTGTGTGTGTGTGTGTGTGTGTGTGTGTGTGTGTGTGTGTGTGTGTGTGTGTGGTGTGTGTGTGTGTGTGTGTGTGTGTGTGTGTGTGTGTGTGTGTGTGTGTGTGTGTGTGTGTGTGTTGTGTGTGGTGTGTGTGTTGTGTGGTGTGTGTGTTGTGTGGTGTGTGTTGTGTGGTGTGTGTTGTGTGGTGTGTGTGTGTGTGTGTGTGTGTGTGTGTGTGTGTGTGTGTGTGTGTGTGTGTGTGTGTGTGTGTGTGTGTGTGTGTGTGTGTGTGAGAGAACTGTAAGGACCTTCCCCCATTATACTAGTGGTTTATTTTTTTTTCCATTCTTCCCTTCATAGCTGGTGTGGTGCTCCTTGAAAATCCTAAGGGAGATAACAGACTAGATGTCCACAAGTTGCAACGTGCTGTCTCCACCATTTTTGGGCTGCAGAAGAAAGAAATGGTGATGTTTGATGGAAAAACAAGTAAGTGCCATACATAGGTTATGTTCTTCTCATTTGTTTACCTGATATGTACATTGTTTCCAGAGAAACATGACACTTTCCCTCTTAACTGTTCTAAAGCGTAAGCCATTTTGATAAAATAAGTTGGCATCCTGTGACGGATGCAGATCTGTCTTTTGACTGGATGTGAATGTGCTTTTTACATTGGTAAACTAGGGAGACTACAGGAATCCTTTAGCAAATAAAGATTTGAATAAGGGGGCAGAAACTGCGATAAGTTTAGGCAATGCATTTTAGGTTTACCCTAAAAATCAAATAAGGTAGTTTGCTGACAGAGTTAAAGCCTTGATTATGACCCAGGTTTGAATAGCAGTTTAGATGTCTGTTGGAGCTGGTGTGGGGGAATGGAGAAGTGATGCAGCTCACCTGACTGGGGGAAGGAGGTGAGGTACAAGTCTGTTTGCTCAGTCCTATTGTAGAATCTTAGGTGGAGGTTAGAGACCATATGGGAACACTTGTTTCAAGGGGAGCAGGGCAGTTGTGAGGAATTAATTGTTTCACCCTTGGAAACAAATGGTACAACCTTTCTTGCACACCTGTTGCATAGTGAGCCCTGAGGTTGTACTGGACAATACGCAGTGGTGGTAATGACCAAAACACACACACACACACACACACACACACACACAGCAAACCTCAGTAGGTCATATCTTTGTTCTATGCTACCCAACTCCCACCACTGGGAGGAATGAATGAGCTTACTGGGCTCTCAACTCTTGAGGGAATTTATTTTTATTTATTTACATTCGTTGACCGGGAAGTTATTGGTGCATGCAGAGGGAGAAAAGCCTAATAGTCATTAACACAATAGTGGGGAAAGAAACATATTCACTAGCCCTCTTTAAGAGAAATCTTGACGAGTGGATGGGCAGTAGGAAGTTCACCCCAGGGATCACTTCAGTGGCCTTGCTTGACAGGGGCACTGGGGACTAACTTTGGGCGGCATGATGCCAGGGAATCTTCTTGAGCTAGGCTTATATAGGCTTCAGGGCCATTAGCCTAGTACACACCTATGAACCTATGATAGTTTGCTCATCTAATCCCAGTATCTCATGAACTGGAGGGCAGTGCCATTATTTTTGGCTAAGGTATGCCAAGTGATATTCACCTAATTCACAATGACTGCAAAACATTTAATAAGTATTATTTAAAAAAAAATGTCACTTATAAGTCACGTTAAAATAGAGGAATTCACAGATTATAATCAGTGTTTTTCTTTTGCCATTGAATTAAACCCAGTATTCCTTAGCACTTGTCTGTCTGCTTGCAAGAATCAGGATTAACTTTATACGGTACCGTGGTTTTGGCACTGCAGAGATTTTAGCTTGGGGATGATTACTTGAAGCCTATGCCACTGGGTTTTCACAAATTCGGGGGAGTTTCAAGGATTGCTGGTTTAGAGTAGCAATTCTCAACTTCAAAAACTTTCAGAAACCTGAATATAGGTAACCTTGCCTGGAACAACTTGTAAGATGCCTGAACTGTAGCATCTTGTCATTTGACGTAGATTTCAGCAAAACAAAGTTTTCCCTTGTTAGCCTTTTGTTCACAGCAAATAGTCTTCCTTTTGATTTGTTGAAGAAGATGGTTCCACAAAAGGATATCATTACCTGTTAAATATAATTTTCTGTTGGTAATCTGAAAGTTTGCCCAAGACTGAAGGGGCATAGTTAGTGCAAGTCAGTGATGCAATATTTGTTTTCTTTAACATTGTTGCTTCATACCTCTTGGTTCTCCAGTTCGGTTCTCAGCTGGGATGCCTTTTTTTGGGACCTGCACATTCTCTGTGTCTATATGTGTTTTTGCTCAGTTCTTCAGTTTTCTTCTACATTTGACAGTTGTGTCATAAGTGACGTAGTAAGGTTCTTAATTGTTCACTGGTGTGTATGCAGTGTGACAGTAAATGGACGTATGTGTTTTATGATGTGTTGATGTCCTAGTCAGGAGTAATTCTGTTGTCTTGTGCCTAGTGTGTCAGGATAGGCTGCAGCTGCACATTGACCCTGAACCGTGGGTAGTTTGAGAATAAATGGATGATTTATTTATTAGAGGTTAATGATGGATTCTGCAGGGGAGTTACTGCCTGGTGTCTTGACCTCCATGCTAGTCCATAATGGGTGTGGGTATTTGAAGTTCAGTAACTGCTCTTTGTTGTGTAAATGACTGTACTGCACAAAAAAGTGACAGTCTGCATACTGTCCTGGCACTTTGTCAGCTACTTCTGCCTTCACACAAAAACTGCATGAGAAATGTGTTTTTTTTTTTTTTAATTTGTTTATTTGAATTAAGCTCTAGGTTTATTCGTGAATGCATAAAAAAACAAGACTATTAACTTAATGGTATTTATTTTAATAATTGTGGATAAGTATAAAGATACGTATGGTTACAAGTGCAAATAGATTCTTACCGACAGGCTTTTTTTTAATTTTAGATTTTGTTTAAATAAATTTAAATTTTTGACCCTTTGCTAGCCTGACCATTATGTCCTTCATTGACCCATTTGTTTCCCTGTGCTGTCCAGCCATAGCACTCCACTATTGAGGGTGGAGGTCTCCTTTCTCCACTGAGCATTTACTTCAACAAATTTTTCATCTTTTTTGGTAACAGCAGGAGCAAAAGTTGGTCACCAACGAGCCACCATTTTCAGATGTCTTAGGATTTGGGCTACACTTGCAGAAGTGAAGTGCTGTGCCAAGCCTAATGTAGCTGAATTCTTCCATGTACCTATTTTGCTTGATAATATTGCAAGCATGTCTTTGCTGGGCTTCTAGTGCCATGTGTCCTGTTTTCATTCGTGTTACTTCACCAGCACGACTAGATAAACACCTTCATCCTGGGATAAATGAGTAGCATCAGCTGACTAATCCCTTTACTCTGTCTAGTCTTTTTAGAACATCTGCTGGCTAGTCATACCTCTCGACTCAGTGCAGGAAATCAGGACAAAGCGAAAAATAATTTGGGGGGGGATGGGGCAAAGACACTTTTTTAAATGTTGCAAAGTTGATCAGAATAACAGGTTTTGTATTAGCATGCATTGTCCGAAGGGTACGAAGTCTGAAATCTTAATGGTCATTTATTTAGTGACTTCAGTCCTCTGTGATTTACCTGCAATCCACAGGTTTTAAGAGGAACAGACCAAAAATGTGAGGCAGAAATTTGGACAGTTGAGAGGCGTGTGACTGGTCATAACTAAAAACTTGATTCTCAGTTGGGGCTTTTTTTTATCCATGTGTGTCATGAGACTGACTTAGGCCTACCATTTAATTTGACTAGGATGCAACTGTTAATGAGAAGACAAATACCAAGCTGTAACATCAACATTACAGACCCCTCACGGTAGGTCTTCTGTTGGATTGAGATCTGCACTTTTTTCTTCCTCTGAAGCATATGCAATCCAAGGTAATTTGCTTTACACCACTGCATGTAATGATTTTGCATGCTATGTTAGAAGAATGTGTCTAGTCTCCTAGCCTGCTAATTTGCCCCCATTTCATTCCTACTGCTTGCATAGTTTGGATTCTCAAACCTGACTTATTCTTGTAGGAATGTTCCCATGTTTGACACCTAAAACTCTGATGCGTCCAGTGTGTTTCATGTAGCTGCCAGATAATGAAACAAACCTCATACACTAATATTGCCTCTGCTGTCTCTGAAAGGAATGCAGTGTGATGAAGCACTGCCATAAGTACCTGCAGTTTACTCCAGCCACATGCAAATGTGGGAGAGAGTAATTGTATGCCTTTGTTTGCCCAAGTGTGTCAGTGGTTAAGTGCTTAGGCCACAGATCAGTGGAGTGTTCTGCGCACTGCACCAGGCACTGGTCAGAACACATAAGACTAAGGAAATAAACTGCAAACATCAGTCACTCCCTCCTAGAGTTATACAAATGGCTTTGGTAATCCACATCTACTAAGATGTCATTGTTTTACTAGCAAGAACTTGAGTTTGCTCCCCCTCTTGTTCATTGGTGGTTAACTGTTCTTGATGGAGGTGCACCATCAGCTTCTGTCTGAGAGTGTGTGAATATGTGTGACTGTCTCCTAGTCACTCAGCAGGAGCATGACCATGACTGGTGTAATCAGTGAGAGTGGCGCTTAGGACACTTGGCTGTTGCTCATTGGTTGTACACCTAGATCAAGAATACTTCTGATGTTGGCACTCCCACTCCTAGTCCAGCAAGACTCTAAACAAAATTGAGAAGGGCCCACCAGATCATCTTGTAATAGGCCTGAGGTGTGAACCATAGACTTCTGACTGTTGCATGAATTCTGGTGGAAAATTTCCTTGCAGGTAGAGTAACATACCTTTAAGGGAACATGTAATGCATCAAAAGTCAACATGCCACTTTCAGTGGGAGTGTCCCTGAGCACAAATATGCCATCATCTAATGACTGGTATGCCTTTTGCATGCTCAACCCCATGCACACCTTCTGACCACATCCCAAGTGGACCTTTTATTCCTCCTTAAAAAGTCAGAAGGTCAACAGCACCATTCCTGAATCTGGTAAAGATAATAATTCCTATCCACCCAGCAGCTTTCCACTTTCAGAGAAGCCTTTAGGAGAGATTTGAGAAGCTTTATGCCATCCTTAAGGGAAACCATTATCAAAATTGCCCTCCGTTTCTGTCTTGAAGATCTCTGATCCTTCTCATCTGGTTCCCAAGAAGGGCTACCCCCCCCCTCCCCTTGGACACCCGACTCTTGTAAACAAAATACTGAACTGATGTCATAGACTAGCTTTTTATTTAGTCTCAGTGGTCCAGCACAAGATACAGTGACTAAAGCATTTTGCTGCCATCCTTACAGAGAAATTGACTAAATCTAAAACTTGACAATGAAGACCCCAGACTGGAGTACCATACAAACATGTTGTCGGACCAAGAGCAATTCCACCTCTTACTGCAGCTACCCCACAGCAACCAGGTAATAGATACTGTAGCCACTGGGCCTGCATTTAACAAAATTTCTATAATCTGCAGTACAATGAAAACTGTTGTTCCAAAACACCACTCTACTGCCACATTCTTTATACCATAGGCACAATTTGCCTGTGCTGAAAGATCATCTGAGATTCTTATGTTTATTAAAAGTGTTTACATACTCTACAGTTCACCACATAATGGGATTTTATTCCATGGGTACAGAAAGCTTACAGGTTCTGTGGTCTCAAACTTTACATACTGTTTTCTTCCTACTTGTGCATATCCATGAGGCCTGTAAATGAGCACTGTGACTTGTTTTCACTGTATCCTATTTCTCTGGATGCATGTATTGTTCAAAAAAAGAGGAAAAAGAAAGGGGACTGGTCACAGTAATCATGTATATGTGCCTCTTATAAGCAGGCACTGTAAACCTTTTTTGTTATATAAGGGAGTATTAGTTTTACATATGTCAGGAGATAATGAGCTCTGTAAAAAGTGAGCACAGCCTCTCCTATTACATGTGATAAACTGGAAAAAGTTCGAAAAAGTTATTTTCTGTAATAAAAACTCTCATACTTTGTTCCAAGGAATGTGAACCCTACTGGTGTAGACACAGCCTCTCATTTTACATGCGTTACAAAACAGACTATAAGTCTGGTGATAACCTTGTAAAAGCAGGCATATTCAGTGTTCAAAGTGTAAACCACTCTCTTAGATGGACCTGATGAAGATGAGTCAAAAGTGCTTTCTTAAATGTAGTTCTATAGTTATAGCTCATAATGTGTTGTCATGTTTTAATAAAAATAAAACCTTTTAACTAAGAATAAGGTTCCACAGGCTACTGAGCAGGTAAACCCTCATGGGACTTTCAGGAATATTCAGATAAGGGACTAACCTCTAAACTTTGGGATTGGCTCCTTGTTTTTCCATCTCCCAGATTTTCCTCCATTCAGCTCCCTTGGACCTTCCCACCATTGTCTCTTATTGTCTTTGATTAACTGACCTATTGAATGTAATGTTTTAGAACAAGAACACTTGTCCACCTACTTAACTGAGTAAAATTATTTACTTACTTATTTGACATTTCTTGACCGGGATGGTCCCGACTGAGTGATTGCCCTTTTTCAGTGGGGGCCCGGGGAGAAAAGCTCTGTGATACAATTAAGAAAATTTATGTAGAAACAGTACAATATGGCAAATCAAGTAGCTATTATGAACACATCACATATTACACTTAACACAAAGTAGAAATACTATAAATAGGTAGTTGTAAGGTTAGGATACTCACATTAGGATTGTCATCAGTACACAAAAGTAATATTCATTGCATATTGTTTTATGAGCTAAGTTTGGTGTAGATAGTAATGTAGTGGCTTTATAGCCAATAGGATGGGGGGGGGGGGGTAATCTGGTTAACTGGACCAGTAATTGATGTTAGCAGGAGAAAAGTAGGTGATTGCCATGTGATAATAGAAGGTAGGTAGTAAAGAGGTAATTAGAGGAATGAAGGAAGGAAAAAGAGGGACATGGAAGCATGAGATAAGAAATGGAGAAGAGAGGATGGTGTTCAAGTGGGGTGGTAACCATGACATATCCTGGAGCTGTGTAAGTAGTTTTGAGGGCTTTCTTGAGTTCAAGGGTACAGGTAATGTTTCTAAGGGGCATGAGTAGTTTGTTCCAAGATAGAGCAGGGGAAACAGCTATAGAGTTTCTGTCCAGTAGATTTTTTAGGTTTGAGAATTTGTAAGAGATGTTGGTCTAAGCTTCTGAGGGACCGATTGGGGGGGGGGGGTATAGTGGGAAATTAGTGATGAAATGCTAGGGCAGGAGGTGGGCTTGTTCAGGATAGAACGGATGATGGGGAGTTGGTTAGGAAACTCAAGCCAGTTAAGAGACCTGAGAGTGTGGTATTGGTGAGATTTATATAATAAATTAGCAGCAAGTCTTGCAACTTTGTTGTAGTTTGTTTTGAGTTTGCAAAGTAGTGAGGTACGTAAGTTGGTTAAAACTTGTGAGCCATAGAGAAGGTTTGGGAGAAGGTAAGCTTGAGCAAGTGAGACAAAGTGTCTTTATTCCTCCCACAGGGAGAGTATCGGAGCGAGTCTCCTACATTTGCTAGCTAAAATTATTTTGTCTGGACTTATCCTTTATACTCTATTTCTTGTTAGTCCTGTCACCCTTTGTGTCACAAATAGGATTCCACACTTCACTCAACCCCTCTAGATTACCCCTGTGTACTATATAGAATGTAGGCTCTTTTCATCAATAGGACTGAATACATCACATCTCTTCACAGCCCCTTTCTTCTGGCAGAGGATAAGGTTCTGGTCAAAATATAGATTGAGTTGGACAATCCTGTCTTTTGTATTTCCAGTGGTAGGGAAGGCCCCCCTTCTCTCAACCTCTGGCTGTCCTTCACCCCCTGGCCCGATTTTGGCATCATACCTCTCAGCTGTACAGATTTCATAGAATGTCCAGATTTTTGCCTCATATTTTTGGTCCGTTTCTCACAAAATTGTGGTTTTCTGGCACATCACTGGCAAATCATGGAGGGCTGAAGTCAGAAAATAGACAGACATTTGAGTTTCAGCCTTCATACCCTTCAGAAAATTCATGCGAATGCAAAACCTGTTCTATTAACTTTCTAAGTTTGCAAGAGCAAGAGCAATATTTAAAAAGTCCCCCCATTGTTTTATGGCTTTGTCCAGATTTCTTGCTCTAAGAGGTTGAGAGGTATGCTTGGCATTAGTTGCTTTGGAATCCATGGGTACCTGTTCTGATTCCTCCTTTGGTCATGTTAACTCCCGCGAAATCAGTACCAATGACGACTTATGTGACTGTAACCTCTGCACTGACATTCAGTGTCCAGGTTCACTCTCAGTAGGTCAGTGCTTATCTCAGTTCTAGCACACTTGGAACCACTGTTGGTGTCTGCTCTATCAACGTTTAACACCTTGGTACCAAGCCTGTCCTCAGCATCAGCATCATCTGCAGCTCCAGAAGTTGTGCTTTCATGCCAGGTACTTAAGTTTAGATGCCAGGGAGTCTGGCAACATCCTGAGTGCCAAGTGCATTTGTACAGGTCGCTTAGAATAGGCAGTTAATACAAAGATACCCCAGTGAATTGATGGACATTTCTTCAGAGTCAGCATCACTTTTGTCTCCACCCCAGGATGTCCCTTCTACTTTGTCCCCATGGAATCAGGTGAGCAGAAAGCTGTGTCAGAGACAGTTCACAGGTTTCCAGTGTAGTAGAGCCCTCTTTGTATCATTCTTGATCCCCATCCAGTACTTCTAGGAAGAGGAGCAGCAAAAGGAAGCATCTGGACTCCACTGTGGAGTCCCCAACTCCAGACAACGAGCTTGAAGAGGTGGTCTTCACTTACAACCCCAATGACTGCAGATTAGGGGACACCTTAGAATTAGGCAGTAGAGGTTGTGGCTATCTGTTCAAGACTCCCATGAAGAGGAAATCATCACCACACTGACATCTTGGAGGTTTCCACCTTCAGACTGGATGTTTCCACTTGGTGTCCAGAGGACTAGTCAAGAGCCAGATGCAGTGGAGCCTGTTCCTAAGAGACTAACAAGGTCCTCCATCCTGTGTAGAGTCATGAATACAGCACATTGGGTAGATTTGTAATAGCTACTACATGCTGTGACTGTCACAAGTTGACTTTATATATGTACAGTGGATATAAAAAGTGTACACACCCCTGTTAAAATGCCAAGTTTTTGTGATATAAAAAATAAGACCACAATAAGTTATTTCAAAACTTTTCCCACCTTTAATGTGACCTGTAACCTGTACAATTCAATTGAAAAACAAACATTTGTTAGGAGAAAAAATATAAAAAATAAACGTACGATTACGGTGGTTGCATAAGTGCACACACCCTTAGGTGGTTGCATAAGTGCGCACACCCTTAAACTAATACTTTGTTGAAGCACGTTTTGATTTAATTACAGCATTCAGTCTTCTTGGGTATACTCCTGCCATCAATTAAAGAGACTCTGATTAACCCCAAATAAAGTTCAGCTGTCCTAGTAGGATTTTCCTGAGATTTACTCAGTTCCCTGCTACAGCAAAAGCCATGGTTTCCAGAGAGCTTACAAAGCACTAAAGGGATCTCATTGTTGAAAGGTATCAATCATGAGAAGGGTACAAAAAAATTTCCACAGCATTGGATATACCATGGAACACAGCGAAGACAGTCATCAAAAAGTGGAGAAAATATGGGACAACAGTGGCTTTGCAAAGAACTGGATGTCCCTCCAAAATCGATGAAAAGACAAAAATTGGTCAAGGAGGCTGCCAAAAGACCTACAGCAGCACTGAAGGAGCTGCAGGAATTTCTGGCAAGTACTGGTTGTGTATTACATGTGACAACAATCTCCCATATTCTGCACATTTGGACTATGGGGTAGGGTTGCAAGATGAAAGCCTTTTCGTACACAGAAAAACATCCAGGCCTGGCTAAAATTTGCAAAACATCACATGGGAAAATGTGTTATAGTCTGATGAAACCAAGGTTGAACTTTTGTGGCCACAATTCCAAAAGGTACGTTTGGCACAAAAACAACACTTCGCATAACCAAAAGAACACCATCCCCCACGGTGAAGCATATTGGAGGCAGTATCATGCTTTGGGGTTGCTTTTCTTCAGCTGGAACTGGGGCTTTAGTCAAGGTGTTGGGAACTGTGAGCAGTTCCAAATACCAGTCACTTTTGGCCCAAAACCTTCAGGCATCTGGTAGAAAGCTGAAGATGAAGAGGAATTTCATGTTTCGACACGACAGTGACCCCAAGCATACAATCCAGCTCAACAAAAGAATGGCTTCACCAGAAGAAAATTAAAGTTTTGGAATGGCCTAAATCCAATAGAAAATCTGTGGGGTGACCTGAAGAGGGCTGTGCACAAGAGATGCCCTCGCAATCTGACAGATTTGGAGTGCTTTTGCAAGAAAGAGTGGGCAAATATTGCCAAGCCAAGATGTGCCATGCTGACTTCTACCAAAGACTACTAAATCCTGTAATTAAATCAAAAGTTGCTTCAACAAAGTATTAGTTTAAGGGTGCTTACGCTTTTTTATTTTCTTATATTTTTTCTCCTAACAGGCTTGTTTGTTTTTCAATTGAATTGTACAGGTTATAGGTCACATTAAAGGTGGGAAATGTTTTGAAATGATTTATTGTGGTCTCATTTTTTTATATCGCAAAAACCTGGCATTTTAGCAGGGGTGTGTACACTTTTTATATCCACTGTACTTATATAAAGTCAACTTGTAACAGTCACAGCATGTCCATCCATATCACTGTTGCAGTATTCTTTGCAGTAGGAATCCCCTGCCAATGGTAGCCTGACATTCTTTTGGTTGTAAATGGCAGAGCGTACATCACACACATGCTCCATGCTTTCCGCACAGTGTAGGGCAGAAAGCTGACGTCCAGGTGTACCACCCTCAGAACTTCATTGCCACCAGTCCAAATTTCTTCAATCATCTGTCTATTTTTTATTATTTTATTATCTTTCTTTTGCCTTGTAATCTGGTTCTTGGGTTTCATGTCATCAGAAAGGAAAAGTACCACTGCAGGAGACAGATTCCCCATAAAGACAATCATGTTTGTTCTTTTTAGGTGCTTTTCATGACCATGCATCTTGCAAGATGTGTCCATCCTTCATCTCTAAGATGTTGGAGTCTACTTTTTTCCCCTAGCAATTTATTTTGAGAACCAACAACTTAAATTGTTGGCCAAGGATATCAGGGAAGGATTTTCCCGGCCCGTGGCCCAGACATGTAGTAAGAAAAAGGCTAAGAAAGTTAAGTCTAATTCTTCAGCTGTACAGCCTCAATCAGATGTCGCTCTTGAGGCTGGTGAAGCCCAGAGGAGTGTCCGGTTTCTTTCTTGGATTCTTCTGCCATGGCAGTTTTGGAGGCCAGCATGGACCCTACTCCACGCACATCCATGGAGGTTTTGCAGACTTCCTCTTCAGTTGTACAGGGAAAACCGTGACTAGTTATTACTGAAAGGCCTAGGGATGTTCCTCAAATTTTAGTTAGGGAGACGGTCTCGACTACCATTATTGAGTGCTGTCAGAGGTCAGAGCCCCCCCCCCCCCCCCCCCCCAGTTTTTTAAGGCAATGTCCCACTCAGCAGGAAATTAAACATATTTCACCTACTACCAAAGATCCTCAGAGTGAATGGCAGACCTTCCCTCAAGGCTTGTTTAATGCCCTTGTGGCTCTCAAGCCTCCACAGGGATATTTCTTTTCCTGCTCCCCCTGGTCTTCTATCCCTGTTAAGAGGCTTAGGGAGTAGGAGTCTTCTGAGGAAGATGCTGCTGAATCTGATAGTCCCTGACTTATTCCTCCCAGATTCAGTTGCCACTTGACTGTGATTCTGAGGAAGAAGAGTCTGTCAGTCCTGACTCCTTTTGAGGAAATTTCATTTGGTGATGCTGTTTCGAGAATGATGGAATTTTTCAAATGGGACTGTGCTCAAGTGTCTGATGTTCAGAAAAGGTACTATGAACTTTTGCAAATGGAGTCTCCTAGGCCTTCTGCTGTACCTCCGGTTCTTGCTGGATGCCTTTTCTGTGGCTTCTCAGGCTCCTGTTTCTCAACCCCCTGCTCCCAAAAAACCTGATAGGTTTTATTAAGTGCATGAGGACTGCAAGTTTTTATACTAGTATCCCTCTGTTAACACCATTGTGGTTCAGGGCTTCTGATAAGCCTTCCATTTTGTTGCGTTCCACTAAATTGCTGCCATCTGATAAGGATGGCAGAACCATGGAGCAACTGGGTAAGAAGGGTGTGTATACTTCTACTACTCTAGCCTTTAGAGTTGTGATCTCTCAGACACACATAACTAGATATGTTTTGGCTTTTGACTAACATGCCTGTCAGGCTATTTCTGATATGCCCGATTCTTAGGCGAAAGCCTCTGCTCTTGCTTTGGTTGGGATGTCCTCTCAAATAGCTCACCTTTCCATTAAATGCAGCTATGATACAGCTGATGGAAATACTTGCAAGAAAAGGGCAAGGCCTTACAGAAGTTGAAGCATATTTTTGTTTCCCCTGTGCCCAAGCTTCAGAGGAATTATCCTAGTAAGCTTGTCTTTTGGTAGTCTTGCCCTCCCCTCAAAGGTAAAAAGAGTGGTAGAAGGGCTTCCCCTGCTAAGGCTATCCAAACTCCTCCTACTCAGAAGCCTCCTTTTCCTGACAAACCAGGTGCTGTTTAGCTGTCCTGTTCTTCTCAGTCTTATTCCTGTTTCTTTGTGTCTTTCCCTGTCCCTTTCTGTTTGGGTAAAAATCACACAGGACTCCTTGGTTCTTTCCATAATTCGCCAGGTTTAGTACATGGTTTGGAATCCCCCACACACACACGCACCTTTTTGGGTATTCCTCAGCCTCCTCAGGAACAATCCCCTTTTTTTTCCAGAGGTGCATCAGGGCCTGTTGGGTCAAGGAACAATTTGAGGTTCCAACACCTGAGAGGGAGAAGGGTTTTTACTGTAGAATGTTTTTGGTCCCCATGAAGGAAGGCACCTGGAGACCCATTCTGGATCTCTCTCAGCTAAATACGTTTCTGAAAGCCACTTCCTTTTGGACGCTATCCCTTCAAACCTTGTTTCCTCTGCTTCTTCCCCAGGCTTTTCTAGTTTCCCTGTATCTTATAGATGCTTATTTACGCAGGAAGTTTTTGTTTCCCCGTTGCTTCCTGGCATTTTCAGTTCTCTGCTTTACCCTTTGGCCTCTGTACTGCCGCAAGGGTCTTCACCAAATGCCTTGCTCCTGTGATTGCTTTTTGCACAGTAAGGCGGATACAAGTCTTTCTCTACCTGGGCAACCTGCTTTTTCAAGCCTCCTCTCACGAGATCTTGCGTCAACATTTACACTTCACCATTTCTTTCCTGCAAAGCGTGCGGTTTACTATAAATTACCAGAAGTCATTCCTGACTCCTCCTCAGGGTTATATTTTTCTGGGTTGCAGGATCCAGACTGTTCCATTGCTGGCATCCCTGCCTCCTCCTAAGGCCTTAACTCTCATTGCATTCTTTTCAGTCCCTTCTTCCTCTGGCTTCAGTCAGAGAGAATTTCTGAGGACTCTGGGTTACATGGCTTTCACCGTTCGTAATTCCCCCTCTAGCCAAGCTCCATATGAGAAAGCTTCAGTGGTTTCTAAAGTCACTTTGGCTTCTACATTCTCATCCTTTACATTTTCTAGCCCCTCTTCTTCCATGCTTCAAGCTGGAACTTTGGTGGTGGATTCATCATTTGTCCCTCAACCCAGGTCTTCCTTTTCAGTCACCAAACCCCCCTCTCAGGAACTTTTCCCAGGTGCCTCGGATGTAGGATGGGGAGTGTCCTTTGGGGCTCCCTGACAGTACAGGTCGTTTGGTCATGTCATCAAAAGAAAGACCACATTAGTGTCAAAGAGATGAGAGAGAGCTCTTATGTTGGCTTTTCAGGCTTCATTCTCTTCTTCTTACAGGGGGGCCCTCAAGATTCTCACAGACAATACCATAGTGTTGTAGTATATCAACAAGCAAGAGGGGGACAAGGTCTTATCTCTTTTGCAGGGTAGCCCATCAGGTTTGGGAGCTGGCTATCCAGTATCACGTGACCCTTCAGGTAGTTTACATTCCCTCAGGTCAGAACATTGTGTCAGATTCTCTGAGCAGGTCCACAATGCAGTCCCACGAGTGGGTATGCATCACAGGGATGTGGGTACTCTTCAGGTAGATTTATTTGCCTCCCTTCTGAACAGACACCTTCCTCTATTTTGTGTCAAAGCCCCATGCCCTTTGGCCTGCAAGGTGGACGTCGTCTTATTTTCTTGGAAGGGGATGTTTCTTTATGCTTTCCCTCCCCTTCATCTCATTCTGAAAGTCCTTTTCAAGATAAAAAGGATGCTTCCAGAATCTTGCTGGTGACTCTGTTTTTGGCCCAGACAGCATTGGATGTTGTTCGTGTTTCACTGTTGCAGTCATAACTGTAGGGTGCTCCTGCCGGCAGGCAGCCCGAGGTCGGCCAGAATCCCAAAGTCTGGGTCCGGCGTCGGCTGTAAAAGCTAGTATCCTGACGTCAGTATGCCTTGGTACATAGCCCTCAGCCGACGCCATCTTCTCCAGTCTTTCTTGCCGTGCGGTGGAAAGCAGCTCGCAAAACGTTGGTTGGCGATTTTCGAACAGCATTCTTGGTTGTTGTCGGTCCGTTGTTACTTCTCTTCTCAAAGCTAAGTACCCGTTGGGAATCTTTTCTTGTTCCTCCGATGTCAGAAAAGTTAATAATTGTATAGCGTGTGGGAAACAAATACCTCATAAAGATTTCCACTCTTACTGTCTACCTTGCTTAGGCCCTGACCACGACGTTTCTTGTTGTCGGTTCTGTGCCAGGTTCAACTCTCGTACTATCAAGCGCAGGTACGACTGGGCTTTAAATTATTTTGGCAGACGCTTCAATTACAGAATGTCGTCGGATACTACCGGAGTTCAAAAGAAGCGCAAAGATAAAGACAGGCCTCCGAGGTCCAAACAGGACTCGTTGCAGCTGGAGCCAGCGTCCGGTTCGGCTGTCGTCAGTGAGGCACTTTTGCAGCCCCTGTCGTCCGCCGCTTCTGAACCGATGGCCGATACGGACTCCCATGGGGAGCCATCAAGGCCCACTATTTTTAACTGCTGCAGGACCTTCGGACGTTGCTCCTTCAGATGGGTCCGGAACCGCTGTGCAGGTACCGGCTTCTGAGTGGGTTTTCAGGCCTACTCACATTACTATTTCAAAGACAAAGACTCCTTCTAAGTCTAAAGTTTCCGCTCAAGCTGCTTCTGAATCCACTCCCAAGACACAAAAACAATTATTGAGGATGGCTGAAGACTTGCTTACAATGATTAGGGGTTCTCACCCCCCTCCTGAAAAAAGGCCTCGACAGGATGTTACTCTGGATTCTTCTGACCAAGCCTCTGTCTCTTCTGTTTCTTCCTCTGATCAGGACTATTCCTTTCCCCCTTATGAGGATTCGGATGCTGAGGAATCTTTGCCCTCGGCCTCTCCGCCTGAGGATTTTTCTTTTGGGGAAACCTTGCATGAGATGAGGGAACATTTTCATTGGGAAGGACAGGAATATTCTGCTTCCAAAAAGAGGCTTAGAGAATTTCTTTTTCTTCCTCAGCATAGGCCTTTAGCTATCCCTCCTGTTTTGGACATTGTGGATGATGCTTTTTCTGAGGCTAATTTGAATCCTGATTCCATGCCTCCTGCTCCTTCTAAGCCTGATAGATTTTATAGGGTTCCTGACTCTCATTTATTTCTTTTAAAATCCTTCTGCAGACCCTGAAACTATTTCTCAGGGTTCTAAGGCTGCTAAGGTTGCTACTTCTAAAAATCCTATTCCCTCTGAGAAGGATTCTCGTGCTTTAGATAGGTGGGGCAAAAGGTATATACTTCTGCTACCCTTTCTGTAAGGGCATTGAATTGCCAGTTTCATATGTTTAAATACCAGCAATTTCTTTTGTCTGTTTTAAAGCAAAAGCTTGCTTCCGTACCTGCTTGTGCAGAGGATAAGGAACTTCAGGATGTTTTGCATGCTACTGAACAGGTTAACAAGCATAGTTTACATTGTGGTTTTGATGCCTTGGATGCTTCCTGCAGGGCTGCTGCCTCTGGTACTGTGATTAGGAGACATGCCTGGCTTCGTGAACAAAGTTTGCCTGAACAGGTTAAGGCCAAATTATTAGATGCCCCTGTTCAACATGATGTTCTTTTGGTTCTAAGGCTGAGGAAGTTATTAAAAGATGGAAGAAAAGGCAAAGTCCATGCAGACTGTAAAAGATTTCTTACAGGTTCAGCCTCCTAGATTTTCCAGGAATTGGCCCACTAAAAATTGGTCCTTTCCCACGTCTGACAGGCCTCAAAGGGGAAGATATAGACGATCCAGAGGCCGTGGTCAAGGCCAGGCCTCGTACAGATCTAGACAATGGACTGCTTCTTCACCTAGAAGGGGAGAAGACAGATCCCAATCTCAAAGAAAACAGACTCAGTGACTCTCTCGGTTGGGCTTCAGGACCTCTTTACCTGGACGCCCCTCTCGGAGGAAAACTGTCTCTTTTTTACAGGAATTGTACTCATATTACCCAGGACAAATGGGTATTGGATGTGATTTTAAAAGGTTACAAGTTCCACTTTCACACTTTGCCAAGGACTCACGGTTGGCCAGATCTGCCAAAACTTCAATGGTCAGAGGCCTTAACTCAAGTGGATGCTCTTCTGGCCATGAGAGCCATAGAGACTGGTCCACTCTTGGAAATGGGAAAAGGATTTTATTCAAGGCTGTTTCTG
The DNA here is from genome assembly GCF_019279795.1 of Protopterus annectens. Taxonomy (NCBI): domain Eukaryota; kingdom Metazoa; phylum Chordata; order Ceratodontiformes; family Protopteridae; genus Protopterus; species Protopterus annectens. The sequence continues at coordinate 851,328,799 of NC_056739.1, read as the reverse complement.
GTTCCCAGAAAACAAAACTCTTGGAGACCTATTCTAGACCTTTCTGTGTTAAACACCTTTTTGGAAATTCCAAAGTTCAAGATGCTCACTCTGCAACAGTTACTTCCAATGCTCTCTCAGGACGCCTGGATGGTGACATTAGACTTAAAGGAAGCCTATTTGCATATCCCTATCAGACAAGAACGCAAGAAATTCCTCAGGTTCAAGGCAGGTTTGAGGCACTTTCAATTCTCTGTTCTGCCCTTTGGTTTATCTACTGCGCCCAGAGTCTTCACCAAGTGCCTGGCACCAGTAGTGGCTTACTGCAGACTTCAGGGGATTCAGATTTACCCCTATTTGGACGACTGCCTTATTCAGGCAGACAGCAAAGATCGACTTCGTTCAACGTCTTCTCCTCTTACTGGGATTCTCAGTGAACATAAAAAAGTCACATTTAATCCCTTCTCAACAAATGGTATTCTTGGGAGCCCTCTTAAACACAACCTTACAAAGGGCCTACCTCACTCCAGAAAAACAAACTCAGCTGGCTTCTACTTTCAACACCTTGGCAACTCTATCTCAGCTCACTGCAAGGAAATTCCTGCAGGCTCTGGGCTACATGGCTTCCTGCATTCTGCTGATTCCAAACGCAAGGCTTCACATGAGAAAGCTTCAATGGTATCTGAAAAGTGTATGGTCACAGCATTATCACGATCTGGATATTCTGATTCCTCTGATCCCCTGCCTCCAGAAGGAATTCCTCTGGTGGTCCAGGGCATGCATTTTAAACGAAGGAAAACCTTTTCGTCTCCCTCAACCTACTCAAATCCTAACCACGGACGCCTCGGATTATGCTTGGGGAGCACATTTTCTAGACAATTGCCAGCAAGGAACCTGGACAAAGGACCATCTTCACTGGCACATCAATCTGAAGGAGATGTTGGCAGTTCAAAATGCCCTTTTGGCCCTCAAGCACCTTTTACAACCAGGGCCTCTGCTAATTCGCACAGACAACACCACGGTCATGTGGTACATCAACAAGCAGGGGGGATCTCATTCTTACCCCCTTTGCAGACTGGCTATGAGTTTATGGGACACAGCTCTAAATTTGAATCTGCATCTCCAGGCTCAATTCATTCCAGGGAAACAAAATCTTTTAGCAGACAGCCTGAGCAGAAACATTTCAGATCCTCACGAATGGATGCTAGACACCAACTTGTTCAAAAGGATTACTGTAGTTTGGGGATGTCCCCAGATAGATCTGTTCGCATCCCATCTCAATCATCAGCTGCCTCGCTTTTGCACCAGGTCCTTCCACAAAACAGCATGGAGAGTGGATGCCCTGTCTTTCAGTTGGAGAAGTCTGTCTGCATATGCCTTCCCTCCTCTTCCTCTACTGCCTCGGGTACTACTGAAGATAAAGCAGGACAAGCCCAAGTTCCTCATCTTGATTGCTCCAAATTGGCCTCGACAGTTTTGGTATCCGACTCTAAAACTCCTGTTCTCGGGGCCTCCTTGGATTCTTCCACTGAACCCTTCGCTTCTGTCCCAGCATCAGGGTCGGTTGCTACATTCCATCCTCAAGACCCTTTGCTTGGCAGCTTGGCTCTTCAAAGGAATTTGATTGCCTCTAGTCTTCCCAAACAAGTCTTGGATGTTCTTTTGGAAGCTAGACGGCCTAGCACTAGGAAATCTTATGCCTCTAAATGGAAGAGGTTTTCTATTTGGATGCAGGACCGAGGTTCTGATCCTCAGGTTCCTGATCTCTCCTCTATTTTGCTTTACCTTTCGGAGCTTTTATCTAAGGGACTTTCATTTTCTTCCATTAAGATTCATGCTTCTGCTATCTCTGCGCATTTCAGTTCTGATCCTCCTGTTTTTTCACATCCTTTGGTGAAGCAGTTTTGAGGGGCTAAGAATTTGCGGCCTCCAAGGACCCCTCCGGTCCCTGCCTGGGATCTTAATTATGTTTTAGAAAAACTTACTTTGCCTCCTTTTGAGCCTGCTGCATCTTCAGATATTAAGTTTCTATCTTGGAAGACTGTTCTTTTGTTAGCTTTGACCTCTGCCAGAAGGGTCTCAGAGTTGCAAGCTCTTATGGCTGTGGAACCTTACCTTATTTTCCATCAGGACAGAGTATCCTTGAGGACCAATCCTACTTTCATGCCTAAGGTGATTTCGAAAGTGGCCTTGAATCAGACAATTCACCTTCCTACTTTCTTTCCAAATCCTCAAAATAAAGGGGAAGGATTTTGCATTCATTGGATGTGCACAGGCAGTTAAGATTTTACTTGGACAAGACTAAAGATTTCAGAAAGTCTAACCAACTGTTTGTTTCCTTTGCCTCCAGTTCACTTGGAAAACCTATTTCTAAACAAACCATTTCCAAATGGATTGCTTATGGGATCAGATTTTGTTACACTCATCATGGTAAACAGTTTCCTGGAACCATTAGAAGTCATTCTACTAGAGCAGCTGCTACTTCTACAGCTTTTCTCAGAGGAGTACCTACCAAGGATATCTTGAAGCTGCCACTTGGAGTTCAGTGCATACTTTTTTCAAACACTACGATCTCATCTTGTTTTCTAAGTCTAGGGCAGGCTTTGCCTCTGCTGTCTTGCAGGGTATTCTTGCCTCCCCTTCTTCTATCTAAAGCCTCCTCCCTCTCTACACTGCTTTGGGATTCCACCCTACAGTTATGACTGCAACAGTGAAACACGAAGAACATAGTACAGTTGTGTACACCTACCATAAATGTAGATGTTCGAGTGTCTTCACTGTTGCAGTCGGGGTTTCCCTCCCTCCTATCCCCTCTTTTCCTTTTTGTGGTGTATTTGTGTTTCCTTTGTTGGATTCATTTTTGATTTATTGGAGGTATTCTGACATCTAGGGCAAGAAAGGCTGGAGAAGATGGCGTCGGCTGAGGGCTATGTACCAAGGCGTACTGACGTCAGGATACTAGCTTTTACAGCCGACGCCGGACCCAGACTTTGGGATTCTGGCCGACCTCGGGCTGCCTGCCGGCAGGAGCACCCTACAGTTATGACTGCAACAGTGAAGACACTCGAACATCTACATTTATGGTAGGTGTACACAACTGTACTTTCCTCCTCCTCCTGGATCTTGCCAAGGGCAATCATCACAAGTTACCTTGCAGGGTGGACCTACTCACACAAGACAAGGGATCACTCCTCCATCCCCACCTGACCACCTTCAGCTGACATTGTGGGTGATAGGTTTTGATCCCCTACAGACGCCTTTTTTTCTGAGGACGTGCTTCAGGTCCTGCAGGAGAGCAGGAAACCCACTATTAGAAAATCTTAGTGATCCAAATGGAAGAGGTTTTCTTTTTTATGTCTTTCTCGTAACCAGGATCAACTTACTGTGGATGCTTCTTTGGTTCTCTCTCTGTTTGTATGAATTGCTCAGTGCTGGGTTGGCGTATTCTTCTGTTAAGGTCCACCTATAAGCTATCTCTGCTTGTCTTCCTTTGACTCCCCTCTTTAGCCTCTAGATTTGAGGCCAGCAGTTTCTTAAAGGTGTCCTTTACATTAGACCTCCCAGGAAGCCTGTCCCCCCCTTCCTGGGACCTTAATTTTGTTTTGGAAATAGTGACTCTGGCTCCTTTTGAGCCTGCTGCTTTCAGCTTCGTTATAGCATTGTTTTTAGAAGGGTTTTTTTGGCCTATACTTATGCCAGACTGTTGTCTGAGCTGCAAGTCCTTATGGCTGTTCCATCTCTTTTGTTTTCCATAAGGACAGGTTGTCCCTTCATGCTAATCCTTTTATGTCCAAGGTAGTTAGAGTTGTCTGTTAATCTATTCAGTTGCCCACCTTTTTCCCTTCTCAATGGTCTGGTAGTGAGAAGGTTTTACACACCTTGGATTTGCATAGACAGCTCAGATTGTATTTGGTTAAGACTAAACCTTTACATAAATCTGAATAGCTTTTTCTTTTTTTTTTTTCATCCTAGGTCTTTAGGCTCCCAATCTTCTTCCTAAGCTTTTGCACTCTCCCTGTTGTGAAGAATACTGCAACAGTGATATGAAGGAACATAATACAGTTGTGTAAAATCTTACCATAACAGTAGATTTCTTTCTCTTCACTGTTGCAGTATTCACGCCCTCTCTCTTCACCATGGTCTTTTTTCCTTCTGGATGTGCTTACCTATTTTTATCCTTGGACTGTCGTTCCTACTGGGGCTTTTTCATTTCTGAGGATGGCACATCCAGATGTCACCTTTATGGCCCTACATCATGTACTGGGAACATACGTGTGACGTGCGGCGTACCCTTTACAACCAGAAAGCCTTGGTATACTGGCCAGATGTCAGGCTGTCCTTGGCAGGGAATTCCTGTTGTAAAGAATACTGCAACAGTGAAAATAATGTCATCTACTATTATGGCAATATTTTACACAACTGAACTGGGTGGGAAAACAAAAAAATGAAAAATCTCTTGAAAAAATGTGTGGCATTAAATGTGTCACTGTCTTAACTATTAATGTACATTGAGCAGAATACCATTTTTTTCCTCAGTGTAAAAACATGCAAACACAAATATTCTGTTATAAAGAATGCATAAAAACTAGTGTAGGTAAAATAGTGCTGTGATGAAAGAGCAAGATGTCATTCTCTCTCTCTTTTCTAAATGGAAGATAAAGTGAGAGTGTGGGAGGGTACCACTTGAAAACAAAAACATTTGCATGTATGGTGTCAAACATTTTACTTAAAATAACTTGCATATTAAAAATAACCTCCTTGCCACCGTTATCTGCTTGATTGAAAATGACTGAAATTGCTCTGTGTTTGTAAAAACAACTATTTTCTCTGTTGAATCGACAAGAGAGTTTTCATTTATCTTGTATATTCAATATCCACATTTTTAACCATAATTTATTCAAATAAAAGTCTACAGCACAAAAACATAGAGTACAACAAATTAGACTACAGGAAGTAGAGAGTTTTAGCCAGAATTAAGGAGCTTGTGACTAGGAAAATAACCAGAGATCCTACAGAGATATTAGAAGTATTTTGGAAATTTTATGACAATTTTTTATTAAGCAGAAGAATGGGGAAACTAAAAACTGGCACAGCTGGAAATGTTTTAGAATTAGTTGCACCAGGATTAAAGGAATGTGATGCTCAACAAATAATAAGATATGAAATAAAAAAAAAAAAGGGGATGGACAAGTCCGTCAACAAGGAAGTCTCCATGAACAGACTGTTTCTTCGAACCACAAATCAAAAACTGGCAAAAAACACGTTTCAGTAGTAAAACAACAAACTGTCCAGGATCAGTTCCACAGAAACAAGTTTAATAAAACTCTCTAGTGGTTCGGCCTGAGCCTTCAAAGGAGAATACAAATCTGTACTTCATTCAAGTTTATGGATAATATCTTTGGCTTGGATATTATTAAATAACTCCTCTCACTCATTCCAATCAGGTTGCCTTCCTGATGGTCTGAGTGACCACCTACCCACATTTCTTATACGACAACACATATTCCCACCAAAACCTACTGTGTTTAAACTACTCAGAAAAAAACATAACCTTAATCTTGACAACTTCCTAGCTGACCTACAAAGGTGCAATTTGACTCCACTCAAATACCTTGACCTAGATGATGCAGTGAACCACTTTAATAAATCTTTCTTAGATGTATTAAATGCACATGGTCGTGTTAGAACCATCAGAGTAAAATCAAACCACGCCCCCTGGCTAAGCAGACTTCTGAAAACTAGAGCTAAAGCTTGTGAACTATGGCATAAGACTAACACAGTAGTTTCTAAACAACAGTATCTAGAACTTAGAAATAAGTAAAAAAAAAACAGATAAAACAGGATGAAATAAATTTCTATCATAACATTCAAAACACACATCAAAAAAAAACCCTCAAAAATTCTGGCCAGCTATAAACTCAATCCTTCACCCAGGAAAATCTACTACACCAACACCAAACATCCACAATAAGTCTGGAAGCATAGCTACCTTTTTTAACAAACATTTTACTGAATCTATAATTGCCCTTTCCAAACAGCAAACTCCTACTCCTGATACCAAACCAGCCAAGTCTACAACTAGCAATGCCTCATTCTCTTTCTCTCCAGTTCCTACA